>NW_016881527.1:0-830 GCF_001698545.2 Rhinopithecus bieti | reverse complement strand
CATTTGAGAACCAAGTGTGGTAACACATGCTTGCATTCTCAGCTACTTGGGAGGCTAAGGTGGGAGAATCCCTTGAGCCTAGGCATTTCAGGCCAGCCTGAGCAACATAGCAAGACCCCATCTCTAAAAAAATGTTTGAGGAAATTTTTTTTAACTAAAAATAAGACTGGGCATGGTCATGCCTGTAATCCCAACACTTTGGGAGGCCAAGGCAGGTGGATCACGAGGTTGGGAGTTTGAGACCAGCCTGATCAACATGGTGAAACCCTATGTCTATTAAAAATACAAAAATTAGCCAGGTGTGGTGGCATGTGCCTGTAATCCAGCTACTCAGGAGGCTGAGGCAGGAGAACTGCTTGAACCCAGGAGGTGGAGGTTGCAGTGAGCCAAGAATGCACCACTGCACTCCAGCCTGGGTGACAGAGCGAGACCCCATCTCAAAAAATTAAAATTAAAATTAAAGAAGTGCATTTGATTACAAGTGTCAGAGAACTCAACTGATAGCAGCTTCAATCAAAAGCAGTTTACTTTTCCCAGAAAACAGGAAGTCTACAGGTAGGTGATGATGCTTGGCTCTCCTGATCCACATGAAGGCATCCAGGATTTTGGATCCATGGATCTTTGTATTTGATGCCTGATGATTACAAAATGGATGTCACAGTTCCAAACACCATGATCAAAGCTAGAATAATGGACAAAGGACAATAACAGTCACTTCTGTCCTCTGTTATCAAGAACACAAAAGCTTTCCAAGACATACTCAGAAGACTCCTCCTTACATCTCATGGTCAACACTATGCCACATGGCCACCCCTAGCTGCAAGGGAGGC
>NW_016881526.1:0-225 GCF_001698545.2 Rhinopithecus bieti | reverse complement strand
CATATGTGAGCTGTGCCTTGCACTGTGGGGCTGCCTCTGGGACAGGGCCTGGCTCAGTGGCCCCACGTGCACCCACAGTGACATGGCTGCTCTTCCAAAACCAACTCCCTCACTCTGACCTCTTGCCTTTCCCACCACATGCTTGGAGTGCAGAGTTCTGGGAATCCGGTGGCCCACCCTGTGCAGGCAGTGCCTGACCACTGTGTCTTCTTCTTACAATACATA
>NW_016881525.1:0-979 GCF_001698545.2 Rhinopithecus bieti | reverse complement strand
TTTTTTTCCCCTTCTGGTTGATGAAATGCCAGGGTGAAAGGGATAGCCAATTGGACTAAAGCACAAGTGCCACTCTAGTTATTCGGCAGAGTGCAAAGTAAAGGTCCACCACAATACCACCACACATCCGCTCAGGGATGAACAAGGCTGACTGATTGATAAGCTCTTGAAAATTCTTAAGCTCATCACATCCCTTCAGGTCTCCAAGGAATGCTAAGTTTCCTCCCTGCCATGAGAGACACGAAGTGAACTTAGTGTTGGGAGATGTAAGCTGGATGGCCCTCGGGGGATGAACCGCAGGGACTCTGGGATATAGCAGAGAGAGCTTGGCATGACTTATTACTCCAGGCTGTAGAATCCTGGAAAAGAGCTATCATGCAGCCTACACCTGGCTGACTGGAGGACCACCTTCGTGGAAGAGGGGCAATCTGGGCCTCTGGCCTGCCATGTGCACAAGCATAACAATTGCTTTTGTTTAATGTGCAGATGGAATATTTGATCCATTTAACCAGGCATTTGCATCTTGGTATCCTGTCTTAATTGCTAAAGTTTGTTTTAAGTCTTTAACTTCGATGATCCTCTAGTAAAATGAATGTATGGTTTTAGGGAAATTACAAAAACTAGTTGGGGCAGTCCATCCTTGCTCTTTAGTGGTCCACAGAATGTTGGACCAACTATGGCATGAAAGCTTTACATTGGGGAGCAACACTCCTGGTTGGCACTGGGGTCTTTATCGAAATCTCCCTGGATTAAATGGTCCTAGTTTACTAATGCCTAGTCTGAGGAGAGTCAGGAGGGACAGAAGTACTTTTCTGAAGTAGAAAGCTATCTTTGACTTGGCAAGTCCTCACAGGGTATAACAAGGCAAGCATTAAATGCAATAGTTGAGGCGAAATTGACTTGGTTATATTAATAACTAGATGGTCAGCAAAGAACGAGGAAAGAAGAAAGAGTAATAGAATAGATTAAAAGAGTTAAA
>NW_016881524.1:0-770 GCF_001698545.2 Rhinopithecus bieti | reverse complement strand
AAAGATCAGATGGTTGTAGATGTGTGGCATTATTTCCAAGGGTTCTATTCTGTTCCATTAGTTTATATCTCTGTTTTGGTACCAGTACCATGCTGTTTGGGTTACTGTAGCCTTGTAGTATAGTTTGAAGTCAGGTAGCATGATGCCTCCAGCTTTGTTCTTTTGCTTAGGATTGTCTTGGCAATGCAGGCTCTTTTTTGGTTCCATATGAACTTTAAAGTAGTTTTTTCCAATTCTGTGAAGAAAGTCATTGGTAGCTTGATGGGGATGACACTGAATCTATAAATTACCTTGGGCAGTATGGCCATTTTCACAATACTGATTCTTCCTATCCATAAGCATGGAATGTTCTTCCATTTGTTTGTCTTATTTCGTTCAACAGTGAAGGTTTTTATGTTCAATAGTTATTTTGGTTTTGTTGTTGTTGTTGTTTCTGATAGGGAGTCTCCCTCTGTCTCCCAGGCTGGAGTGCAATGGCACGATCTTGGCTTACTGCAAGCTCCGCCTCCTGGGTTCACGCCATCTTGCTGCCTCAGCCTCCCGAGTAGCTGGACTACAGGCACCCACCACCACACCCGGCTAATTTTTTGTATGTTTAGTAGTGACGGGGTTTCACCGTGTTAGCCAGGATGGTCTTGATCTCCTGACCTCGTGATCCGCCCGCCTCAGCCTCCTAAAGTGGTAGGATTACAGGCGTGAGCCACAGTGTCCTGCAGTTATTTTGGTTTTTAAAAAAAATTCTACTCTGCCGGGCACGGTGGCTCGCGCCT
>NW_016881523.1:0-770 GCF_001698545.2 Rhinopithecus bieti | reverse complement strand
CTTTACAGACAAGCAAATGCTGAGAGACTTTCTCACTACCAGGCCTGCACTACAAGAGCTCCTGAAGGAAGCACTAAGCACGGAAAGGGACAACCAGTACCAGTCACTGCAAAAACATGCCAAAATGTAAAGACCATCCATGCTAGGAAGAAATTGCATCAACTAATGAGCAAAATAACCAGCTAACATCATAATGACAGGATCAAGTTCACATACAACAAAACTAATCTTAAATGTAAATGGGCTAAATGCTCCAATTAAAAGACACAGACTGGCAAATTGGATAAAGAGTCAACACCCATCAGTTTGCTGTATCCAGGAGACCCATCTCACGTGCAGACACACACATAGGCTCAACATAAAGGGATGGAGGAAGATCTGCCAAGCAAATGCAAAACAAAAAAAGGCAAGGTTTGCGATCCTAGTCTCTGATAAAACAGACTTTAAACCAACAAAGATGAAAAGAGACAAAGAAGGCCATTACATAATGGTAAAGGGATCAATTCAACAAGAAGAGTTAACTATCCTAAATATATATGTACCCAATAAAGGAGCACCTACATTCATAAAGCAAGTCCTTAGACACTTACAAAGAGACTTAGACTCCCAAACGATAATAATGGGAGATTTTAACAGCCCACTGTCAACATTAGACAGATCAACGAGACAGAAAGTTAACAAGGATATCCAGGAATTGAACTCATCTCTGCACCAAGCAGACCTAAAGACATCTATAGAATCTCCACCCCAAATCAACAGAATATACATTC
>NW_016881522.1:0-608 GCF_001698545.2 Rhinopithecus bieti | reverse complement strand
TCTTTTCTGAAACCATCAAGGTGGTACCTCCAGAAGTATGCATGAACTGCAGCATTACTAGGCATGGGGGGACCCCTAAAGCAGATACAGTTTAAAACAAAACCCCAAGTATTTGCAAATAGCTGGAAAATATTCTCAAAAAGGACGGTTACAAACAAGCGCAGACAGTGAAGACTACAATAAATACCTAACTCTTCAATGACCAGACACTGAAGAATATCTACTGCCATCAACAACATCTAGGAAAACATAACCTCACCAAATGAAGTAAATAAGCCACAGGGACCAATTCTGGAGAAACAGATATGTGACCTTTCAGACAGAAAATTCAGAATAACTGAGTCATGCCTGTAATTCCAGCACTTTGGGAGGCCAAGACAGCTGGATCATCTGAAGTCAGGAGTTCAAGACCAGCCTGACCAACATGGTGAAACCCCATCTCCACTGAAAATAGAAAATTAACTAGGCGTGGTGGTGCATGCCTATAATCCCAGCTACTGGGGAGGCTGAGGCCAGAGAATTGCTTGAACCCAAGAGGCTCAGACTGCAGGGAGCCGAGATCACCCTATTGCAGTCCAGCATGGGCAACAAAAGTGAAACTATGACTC
>NW_016881521.1:0-456 GCF_001698545.2 Rhinopithecus bieti | reverse complement strand
TCCCTGGTACACTCTTCCCCCTTCCTCTGCACAGCGGACTCCCGACCAGATTTTGGCTCAAAAATATCACCTTCTGAGGGAGCTACCCCTGACTCCCAGCTAAAGAGGTCCCTCCAGTGGCTGTTCCGTTTTCTCCAACATGTATGTTGTCTGTCTTTTTTTTTTTTTTTCCTTTGAGACAGCGTCTTGCTCTGTTGTCCAGGCTGGAGTGCAGTGGCAAAATCATGGCTCACTGCAGCCTCGACCTCCTGGGCTTAAGGGATCCTCCCACCTCAGCCTCCTAAGTAGTTGGGACCACAGGTGCGTGCCACCATGCCTGGCTAATTTTTTACTTGTTGTAGAGATGAGATGTTGCCCAGGCTAGTCTCCAACTCCTGGGCTCAAGCGGTCCTCCCACCTCAGCCTCCCAAAGTGCCAGGTTGGCTTAGTTCACTGCCACTTCCACATGGCATGGAC
>NW_016881520.1:0-204 GCF_001698545.2 Rhinopithecus bieti | reverse complement strand
CAGTCAAGAAACACACATGAAATGTCCTGCACTTAAGCAGAAGAGGAGCCTTGTCTCCCATCCTCATCTCTCTCCCACCCCCCACACAAATTCTGAGGTAAAAAGCAACCCATTTTAGGGGCCATAAAACAATGATATGCTGTTTCGTGCTATATAAATCTAGCTCAAGATACTAGAACAATAGTAATCCATACCTAAAACAGC
>NW_016881519.1:0-204 GCF_001698545.2 Rhinopithecus bieti | reverse complement strand
CCGAGAGCTTCTTTCTAATTTTTATCTGAGGTTATTTCCTTTTCAACCATAGACTTTATTGCATTCCCAAATATCCCTTCTAAGACACCACAAAACTGTGATGCCAAAGTGCTCCTGCAACAGAAACATTTAGCTCTATGAGATGAATGCACATCACCAAGGAGTTTCTCAGAAAGCTTCTCTCCAGTTTTTACCTGAAGATAT
>NW_016881518.1:0-771 GCF_001698545.2 Rhinopithecus bieti | reverse complement strand
AGATATGTTCCATCAGTACCTAGTTTATTGAAAGTTTTTAGCATGAAGAGCTGTTGAATTTTATTGAAGGCCTTTTCTGCATCTATTGAGGATAATCATGTGGCTTTTGTGGTTGGTTCTGTTTATGTGATGGATTAAGTTTATTGATTTGCGTGTATTGAACCAGCCTTGCATCCCAGGGATGAAGCCTACTTGATCATGGTGAATAAGCTTTTTGATGTGCTGCTGGATTTGGTTTGCATTTTATTGAGGACTTTCGCGTCAATGTTCATCAGGGATATTGGTCTAAAATTCTCTTTTTTTGTTGTGTCTCTGCCAGGTTTTGGTATCAGGATGATGCTGGCCTCATAAAATGAGTTAGGGAGGATTCCTTTTTCTATTGATTGGAATCATTTCAGAAGGAATGGTACCAGCTCTTCTCTGTACCTCTGGTAGAATTCAGCTGTGACCCCATCTGGTCCTGGACTTTTTTTGGTTGGTAGGCTATTAATTATTGCCTCAATTTCAGAGCCTGTTATTGGTCTATTCAGAGATTAAACTGATTCCTGGTTTAGTCTTGGGAGGGTGTATGTGTCCAGCAATTTATCCATATCGTCTAGATTTTCTAGTTTATTTGCATAGAGGTTTTTATAGTATTCTCTGATGGTAGTTTGTATTTCTCTGGGATCAGTGGTGATATCCCCTTTATCATTTTTTATTGCGTCTACTTGATTCTTTCTTTTCTTCTTTATTAGTCTTGCTAGCAGTCCATCAATTTTGTTGATCTTTTCA
>NW_016881517.1:0-404 GCF_001698545.2 Rhinopithecus bieti | reverse complement strand
AAAAAAAAAAAAAAAAATAGGTGGGTTGATAAAACTCAGAGAAATTCAGTGTAACACAGAGAAGAATTCAGAATTCTATCAGATAAGTTAGCAACAAGTTTCAAATAATTAAAATGAATCAAGCAGAAATTCTGGATCTGAAAAATGCAAGTGATACACTACACAATCTCTCAAACTCTGTTAATAGCAGAATCAATCAAGCAGAAGATAGAATAAATAAGCTTGAAGACAGGCTATTTGAAAATATGCAGTCAAAAAAGACTAAAGAAAAACCGAGTAGAAAGCAATGAAAGAATCTAGAAAAGGGCTTCAGAAGGACAAATCTAAGAGTTATTGGCCTTAAGGAAGAGGTACAGAAACACATGAGTAGAAAGTGTCTTCAAAGAGATCATAATAGAGAACTT
>NW_016881516.1:0-830 GCF_001698545.2 Rhinopithecus bieti | reverse complement strand
TCCAGGTGGTCTTGCTTCTAATATTACTGAGAATTGCCACGCCTCAATATCTCCGTTTTCTTGTCTCATCAATAATTTTATGTATTGCACTACCCTATGTACTAGATGGTGCTGTAGGATTGTCTCATGGTGGGCGGCTGAGGATATGGCGCCCTGCCCTGTGGCACTGGAAATATTCCTGGCTGTCCATATGGATTTTCCAGGGGCTGCCAATACTGCAGTTCGGCTGGCGGCCAGTATTGATAGGCTACTGGCTGCTGGGTCTTACTTTCTACCGGCTGATATTGTGGACACTGTATTTGGATTGGCATTGCCATGGCAGAGACTCTTTCTATTTGATCTTCTTTTGGAGTTTGTACTTGTTAAACCTGCATTTGAGGTTGTAACGTTACAGGCATCTGAGCTGTTGTAAGAGGAGTTGGCCATCGTGGTTTAGACTCTGATGGCTCTGCTAATTCTGGATCTTTTTCCTCTAATTATAATGTTTCAGGATATATTGCCTCCTGTAATTGATTATCGTCAACATTTTGCATTGACCGAGCCATTACCGGCTCTGCTACACATTTACAGTGTGAACTTTCCTTTCCTTTCCGGGATTCTATCCCTGCCTCTTTTTCACAATCTACTGCACAGCTTTTAGGGACATCAGAAACTGGAATGCTATCTTCTTCTGTTTGAAATGGTTCTAAAGTTACTTTAATAATGACCCAATCATTCCATACTGTAAGTGGAATGATTTTACCTTCCCTACTTGCTTGTTTTAATTCTTTGCCAATTTTTTCCAGTCTTTTAGATCTAAAGTTCCCTGTTCCGGAAACCATGGACAAACT
>NW_016881515.1:0-204 GCF_001698545.2 Rhinopithecus bieti | reverse complement strand
CTATCTATCTATCTGTCTGTGGCATTTCTTCTGTTTTTGGTGAACGATGTCTACTATGAAGCCACAAGCTAATATTGCTGTCTTCCCAGGAGGCAGGGCCCTGGTGTCTTGTGTATCATCACTCAAGCAACGTTTCAGAATAATCAGTCCCTAAAGTAATGTTTTGCAAAGCATCATGCCACTGCGATTTGAGCCTGGGCTTTA
>NW_016881514.1:0-829 GCF_001698545.2 Rhinopithecus bieti | reverse complement strand
CAAATAGATGCAATAAAAAATGATAAAGGAGATATCAACACCGATCCCACAGAAATACACACTACCATCACAGAATACTATAAACACTTCTATGCAAATAAACTAGAAAATCTAGAAGAAATGGATAAATTCCTGGACACATATACCCTCCCAAGACTAAACCAGGAAGAAGTTGAATACCTGAAGAGACAAATAACAGGCTCTGGAATTGAGGCAATAATTAATAGCCTACCAACAAAAAAAGTCCAGGACCAGACTGATTCATAGCCAAATTCTACCAGAGGTACAAGGAGGAGTTGATACAGTTCCTTCTGAAACTATTCCAATCAATAGAAAAAGAGGGAATCCTCCCTAACTCATTTTATAAAGCCAGCATCATCCTGATACCAAAGCTTGGCAGAGACACAACAAAAGAAAAGAGAATTTTAGACCAATATCCCTGATGAAAATGGATGCAAAACTCCTCAATAAAATACTGGCAAACTGAATCCAGCAGCATATCAAAAAGCTTATCCACCATGGTTAAGTGGGCTTCATCCCCAGGATGCAAGGCTGGTTCAACATATGCAAATCAATAAACATAATCCATCACATAAACAGAACCAAAGACAAAAACCACATGATTATTTCAATAGATGCAGAAAAGACCTTTGACAAAATTCAACAGCCCTTCATGCTAAAAACTCTCAATAAATTCCATATTGACGGGACTTATCTCAAAATAATAAGAGCTATTTATGACAAACCCAAAGCCAGTATCATACTGAATGGGCAAAACCTGGAAGCATTCCCTTTGAAAACTGGCACAAGACAGGGATGCCCTCTCTCA
>NW_016881513.1:0-3689 GCF_001698545.2 Rhinopithecus bieti | reverse complement strand
GAAAATGTGTACAAGCACGTGAATGCGTACAAATGTGAGTGTGCGTGTGTATGGCCATTTATGCGTTTAAGTGAATGTGACTGTATTTGTGCAAATGCATGTGTGTGAATGTGTGTGTGACCATATGTGTATGAGTGTGCCTGAGTGTAGGTGTGTCATGTGCATGAGAGTGTGTTTGCGTGTATGAATGTGTGTGGTGTCTGAGGGTTCCAGGAAGGAATCACATAACCAGAGGTTTCCATGGCAGCTGAGATACCCGCTGGTCCTTAAATAATTAACCAGCCAGAGCTTTTAAATACATTTCAAAACAAATATTCATTTCCCTTTAATGCAGTGCTGATTCCCCTTTTACGCACTGCCTGAGGCTAATGCGAGCCTGACTGCAGTTCTCCCTCGGATGCAGCAGCAGCATCTTAGGTTGTCGTGGAAAGCAGTTCCTGTTGTCAGGGGACCAGCCCAGGACCTCACCTTACCCAGAAGAAGGAGAGGGTGCAGGGAGGGAGGTGCTCTTCCACTCCCCTTCAGAAGGTGGCGTTCGGGATGTCTAAGGGGTCAGCTGTATCTCCGCTCCCGCACTCCTGTTCACTTGCTAAGGGTCTAGCAGGCAGACTCCTCTGAAGAATTTCCTCCTGCATATGCCTCCTAAAAGAGAAGTCTCCCCTGGTGCACAGCCTTTCCAATCATTTTGTTCTCTGGTGACAGTTCACCCTGACTAGGGCGAGTGAACCCAGCTTCTCCTCTCTCCTCTGCATACCACAGTGTATGTACCATCTTGGCATATGTAGCCTCTACCTAAAATCCATCTGCTAATTTGCCTCCTTAGGAGGGAATCAGCCATCTGACATGGCCGTTGCATTATTTTCTGTTCTTATATATCTGATCTTCTCATACCCGCATCCCAGAGGCCTAGAGCTCCATAGAACTGGGTGTCTGTGTGTGCTTGTGGGTGGGGTGGGGAAAGGGTGTGCTAAATATTTTGAATTATGCCTTGTCTGGGTCTGATGTCTGAGTTTTCAACCTCAGTGTCATTTGGGTCAGCAAGCGACATTTGGGGAATCTGGTAACCACAGCATCAGTGGAGAGGCCCATGAGCCAGAGTTCGCATCACAACTCTGGCATGATGCTTTCCTCCTAGGTGACAGCAGGGTCGTCAACTCTGCCGTGTTTAATCACCATCCCAACAGGACTCCGGTCAAGGCAGGCGGTGGTGATGGCTCTGGACTATATGCCAATTAACAATAACAATGAAAATAATGCAGCCAGTATTTGTCGAATACTTACTAGCTCAAATGTTCCGGATTAGGTATTTTACCTGCATGACCTCATGGCCTCCTGACCTTATTATGTATGACAAGGTATTATGATTAACGCCATGTCACAGAGGAGGGAAGCAGGCCCACAGAGTTTACTTAATTTGCCTGAGGTCCCAAGATGGCCAGTGCTGGGGCCAGGATTTGAACCTCGAACTGTATGGTCAATGCCTTTAGCCACTATGTTCACTCATGTGAACAGACCCATAGCTTGGGGAAGAGCAACCCAACCCAGTCCCTAAAAAAGAATCTGAGTGGACATGGATAAGGTCTGAACATCCTCAGTGGAAGTTCTGTGTCCTAATTGAACTGGGGTCCACTTGCCCACACAGTAAGACCAAACACCCACACTGAAGTTTGCAGTGGGAAGAATGAGGACATTCCTTTGCAGGGCACCAAGCAAGGAGAATTGAGCAGCTGACACTTAAGACTCGACCTCACTGATGGCATACAAGCAAGAGTTCTTACAGACAGGGAAAATTTCAGGAAAGCAGAAATTACAGGCAAAATCATAAATCAGTACATGGAGATTTTACACTGGTTTGGCCTCAACAAGTGGGATATCTTGAAGTAAGACCTTACAGGTTATAGGTAGATTAAAAGAGTTTCTGATTTGCAATTCGTTAAGCAAGAGAAGTTTTGCTTCAAAATTGGGATCAGCAGAAAAGAAGGTTAGCTCTGGCTTGTGGGTGTGACTTCCCCAGGCCCTTTAGGAAGAAATTTAGAACAAAGAATGATGATCAGAGTTCAGGGCTCAGCTCCTTGACCTGAGGTCTGTGTGCCAGCAGATCCACTTGGTGGGGTTTAGGGTTTCTGAAAAAAAACTCAGGAACATATGTTAAGATGTTACCTTTAGTTTCTATCAGGAACCAAACATCCTGTGACTCTAACTTCCTTGGCTATTGTTTTAAGCTGCTGTTGCCTTCTTGCTTATTATGTTGCCCATTTACTTCCCAGGGCTAGCTAGGTGTCTGGAATTTCCCTTGAATGAACTAAGATTTTACGTCACTTCCATGCTTGCAAAGCGGTGTATGGGGTGGGGAGGGTTAGCAGAGGGCCCTTAAGAGGAATTCCCACTGTTTCAGGACCAGGAGCCTCACGCATGAAGAGAACATAGAGTGGCAGTTACAAGGTGCAAAGGGAGGAGACTTGAGGTGCCAGGCTGGAGGGTGACCCCACAGCAGGGGTGGAAGCAAGTGGACACTCAGGGTTTGTGAGTGGCTGTTTTTTCAAACCTCAGGTGTGAGAAATGAGCAGTTGCAGCTGTTAGTGATGGTCTCAGTCTGTGCAGTAGGATGGTTGTCCAGTCGATCCCACAGCTCTGTGCCTGCAAGGTGAGGGATACCATTACCTGCCTGTGGGGAGCTGAAGAGGAAGCAACAACTGAGATGTGCAGAAGCTGCCAGAACCCAGCTGCACTGCCCTCTATGGCCTGTCCACCCTCCACAGCCCTGCCCTGCAACTCTCCGCACTCCTCTTTGCTGCCTTTGTTTCTCTGTTCTCTGCTGTCCTTTTCTTCACTTTGTCATCCATACCCTCATTCAACAGACATTTGTGGGGCATCTATTATGTTTCAGGTAAGGGAGATGCAGCCTTGAAAGCTAGAGCCTCTGCCCTCAAGGCACTTATAAAGTAAAGCACAGAAAGATACAGACACACGGCGTGGTCAGTTCTGCAACCCAGAGAAGCAAGGGGCCATGACAGAGAGAAAGGAAAGATGAAGGAGACAGGCATTAGTTGACCTTGCTTTTGATGGAGGAAAGCAGAAGGGAATGTGATTGTTAATTGTATGTGTTAACTTGACTGAGCTAAGGGAGGCCAGATGGCCAGTAAAATATTATTTCTGTGCGTGTCAGTGAGGGCGTGTCCGGAAGAGATTGGCATTTGAATCAGCAGACTGACTAAAGAAGGTGGCCCTCCTCAATGCCAGTGGGCACCGTCCAATCTATTGAGGGCCTGATTAGAACAAAAGGCCAACATATACACCATGGGATATTATGCAGCCATAAAAAAGGATGAGTTTGCGTCCTTTGTAGGGACATGGATGCAGCTGGAAACCATCATTCTTAGCAAACTATCACAAGAAGAGAAAACCAAACACCGCATGTTCTCACTCATAGGTGGGAACTGAACAATGAGATCACTTGGACATGGGAAGGGGAACATCACACACTGGGGCCTATCATGGGGAGGGGGGAGGAGGGAGGGATGGCATTGGGGAGTTATACATGATAAATGATGAATTGATGGGTGCTGACGAGTTGATGGGTGCAGCACACCAACATGGCATAAGTATACATATGTAACAAACCTGCACGTTATGCACATGTACCCTAGAACTTAAAGTATAATAAAAAAAAAAAAAAAAACAAAACAAAA
>NW_016881512.1:0-203 GCF_001698545.2 Rhinopithecus bieti | reverse complement strand
GTCATTTGCAGCCATGTGGAAAAACCTGGGGGACATTATGTTAAATAAAATGAGCCAGACAGTGAAAGGCATATACTGCATAATCTCATGCATGTGGAATCTAAAACACTTGACCGCATAGAAGTACAAAGTTCAACAGTGGTTACCAGAGGCTGGGGAGAAAAGGGGGCCTAGGCAGGAATTGGTAATGGGTACAAAGTTAC
>NW_016881511.1:0-828 GCF_001698545.2 Rhinopithecus bieti | reverse complement strand
TTCACTTTTATATTCTGTCCTCTCCATTTCCAAATTCCCAAGATCTGTTCCCAGATATATTCTCCAGGGTCCTAACAGAAAATGTTAATTTTAGTTAATTTTTAGTTAATTCCCTAAGTTACTGTACTTCCCCAGTTGGACTGTATGACATTCCACAAAACGTCGCATTGGTCCATGATACACATGACATCACATTAATCAGAAGTGTAAGCAGAAACTTTCATGTATTCTTTACATCATGGTAAGCCACATATAGCAGAGAGTGTAGCAGAGAGTGGAAAATAAATCCTAAAAGCATCCAAGTGCCTGCCACATTGTTGAAGTATTTAGAAATCCTGTGCCATGAGACATACTAAGATATTCTCTTTGTCCAATTATCCATTACTGCATATTATTGAGGACCACGCTGGGGGTAGTGAAGAATGAACAGACACAAGAGACAAAGACAAACAGAGAACATGGCGGCTGCACGCAGAGCCTCCGCCTCACTTTATTTATACTCCATAAACCTCATGTCAGCAGAAATAACACAATGCAAAACAAACTTTCTCTACCCAGATGTAACCTTCTGCTTAGTTCCTTGTCTCTAGGCTCTTCCTTATTTGTCTGCCTTCTTGGCGCCTACTGGAGTTCATTAAAAGTTCAACTGGAGATACTGTCCTTGAGCCCTATCTATTCTTAGCATATTGTTTTCAATGGCCCCTGCATTTCCCCCTTTTTTTTTGCCTCAATCTTAGAAAGGTAGCCCATACTTGCTCCTGTTTTTTCCTTTGTTTTTGGATGTGATGGAGGGAGCATCAGATTACCAGGAGAAGTAGACTCAATCCA
>NW_016881510.1:0-457 GCF_001698545.2 Rhinopithecus bieti | reverse complement strand
GTACAGTACAGGGTTTCTGTTTGGGTTGATAACAAATTTTGGAACTAGATAGTGCTGATGGTTGTACAACATTGTGAATGAAATTCATGGCAGTAAATTGTATATATAAAAATAAAAATATTAAAATAACAAATGTTATGCTGTATGTATTTTACCACAATAGAAATATAGTTTAAAAAAGAAAATGTCTGTTTTTATAGCTGATTTAATGATTATTAACATTAAGAAGAAAGGTAGAAAAAACTTTCCATTGATTTCTGTCACTCTTTTCTTTCAGTTTTTCTGCTTCCTTACTTCATAGTTTTATTCACTGTCCAATTTCCTTCAAAGCAAAAATAATGATAGTCATGACCCCAAATTGGGTCCTTATACTTTTCTAGCTACTACTTATTTTTTCTTTTTAATATCAAAGATAATGTGTTGTGTATATACTAATAACTCTCCAATATTTATTTCC
>NW_016881509.1:0-393 GCF_001698545.2 Rhinopithecus bieti | reverse complement strand
GCAATGAAATTCAGCTAGAAAAATAGGTGGACGTGCGGGGCAAGCTCTCTGGCATTCAGTGTGAGCTGTGTGAGTGGCAGCTGCCCCTCCCTTCCCGCCCCACATTTCCTTGAACTGAAACGGGAAGGGAAGCTGAGTTAGTCGTGATGAGGAAGAGAAACCAGGCTTGTAGCAGCACTGGCTGGTCTGGGTGAAAACAGGGCTAGTTGTGTTGGTAAGTTGTGTTGCTAAGTTATTGTAAAGGAACATGGAAGTGAAATGTATAAAGATCTGAATGAGATAACATTTTATTTTCAATTGAAATTCAATTTCAATTGAAATTCACAATAATTTTGACTTTTAAAATGCAGTGTAGACATGTCACAGAGAATTTCAAAGGCAAAGCCCACAAAC
>NW_016881508.1:0-448 GCF_001698545.2 Rhinopithecus bieti | reverse complement strand
TCAGCACCTGTTGTCTTGAGCTGCCCTCCTGTGTGTTCTAATCACTCCTAACCACAGGGCCTGCACTGTGGGAGATCCGAGCTGTGCCAGGTGGAGGGAGCAGAACAACTGCTACCAGGTTGTTGGTGTGGATGCCGAGGCCGCCCGAGCAGGTGTAAACTCCCACCTGTGGGCCAGGGAAGAGTGCACAGGAGACATGTCCTGGGCATAGGGTGAGGGAGAGCCGTGGGGCTCTGGGTTCTGAGGAGGGTTCTGGCCTGGCAGGGACAAGACCAACCAGCACGTGAGGTCAGGCTGGAGTCTGGACCTCTGAGGCTGTAAGGGTCATGGGCAGCTTGGCCCAAGGGGTTGTCCTGGTTCTCAGTGGGGTACTTTCAAATGTTCCTTCTTCCTCCAATCCCCTCCTCCTCTCTTTCTGGAGTGGGTCCACTCCCAGAGTCTGCAACTC
>NW_016881507.1:0-1890 GCF_001698545.2 Rhinopithecus bieti | reverse complement strand
GCATTTTTTCACGTGTCTGTTGGCTGTATGAATGTCTTCTTTTGAGAAATGTCCATATCCGTTGTCCACTTTTTGATAGGGTTGTTTGTTTTTTTCTTGTAAATTTGATTGGGTTCTTTATACGTTCTGGATATTAGCCATTTGTCAGATGAATAGATTGCAAAAATTTTCTCCCATTCTGTAGGTTGCCTGTTCACTCTGACGGTAGTTTCTTTTGCTGTGCAGAAGCTCTTTAGTTTAATTAGATCCCATTTGTCAATTTTGGCTTTTGTTGCCGTTGCTTTTGGTGTTTTAGACATGAAGTCCTTGCCCATGCCTATGTCCTGGGTGGGCATGATTTTTATCTTATTCTGCTTGTGCCATACTGGGCATGCAGCGCATGGGCAAGTGAAATGTTTGGGGAAATGGACTGAATTTCTTATTTTCCAAAATACTTTTTCCTTTCACTTTTCCAGCTTTCCTCTCTTATCTCCCCTGCCCCATTTTTTCTTTCTGCATTTCTAAACATTTTTCTGATTTCAAAACATAGCATGCCCTTCCTAAAAAAAATTGACAAATTTGAAAAAAAAAATTACATGTAAAATACAAATCTGTGATTCCACTACCTGGATGTTTTCCTTTAACCAAAGTTCCATCCAGTCATTTTCCCCTGTGTGTATGTGTGTCTATATAGCTATATCTACATCTATATCTATATCTAGATCATACATATATGTATGTGTGTACACATGTGCATGTATGTAAGTGTATATATTTTTATAATAATCATATAACTACATACACAATTTTGCCTTTTTTTCCTTTTCTTCACTTCTTATCAAACATATTCTCATGTCATTAAAATACCTTTGTAAACACCAACTTCCATGACAGCTACGCATTCTGTTGTTTGAGATATTGTTGATTTTCTCCTCTCTGTTTCTGAGGGCTGCCTTCATAAACCACCTGTGGGTTCCCATCGTGTTCCTGCGTTCCCTCCTCTCTGGCTCCATGCTCCTTCAACATCTCTCCCTTCAAGCCGATGAGTCACCTCTTCCATAGGTTACAAATTGGTCCGGGCACTTTGTTCTTGGAGAATCACAGAATTTCACGTCCACAGATTCTTTCATCTTGAGGACCTCAAAGGCCTTTTTAAAGATGGAGACAGCTCCCTGGAGACTTACCTTGCCTGGGAACCTCGTCTTTATTTATCCCCAGTGCTTCCATCAAGTGAGTAGGTGTAAAATATAGGCAGCCCCATTTATGGATGGAAACACCGAGGCCCAGAGCGACTGTTTGCTTTTCCCGAGGAGTGGACTGTTGCTTTCCAGTTGGCTGATGCCTGGGTCTGCTAGGCTTTCATTAAGGATCACACCACCGTCTTTGCTTTTCTTTTCAGTCTAAACAAAGCCTAAAATAAAGTGCCCCGGAACACTGCATTCTTTCTAACGATTTCAAGAGGACAGCCCGGACAGCATCTAGAGAGGCAGCTCCCTGGTTCGTTGCAATGTGAGCTCTCCTACTGCCTCTGATGTCTGCTTCCCTGTCACCCCATTTCTCATCCCCACTCCTGCTGTTGTCCAGCTGTCTCCTCTCCCTGGAGTCCTTTCTCCTTTTTCCTTGACTAAATTCTTTTTTTTTTTTTTTTTTTTTATTTTCTTTTCTTTTCTTTTTTTTTTTATTACACTTTAAGTTCTAGGGTACATGTGCATAACGTGCAGGTTTGTTACATATGTATACTTGTGCCATGTTGGTGTGCTGCACCCATCAACTCGTCAGCACCCATCAAGTCATCATTTATATCATGTATAACTCCCCAATGCAATTCCTCCCCCCTCCCCCCTCCCCATGGTAGGTGTGATGTTCCCCTTCCCGAGTCCAAGTTTCCTCATTGTTCAGTTCCCACCTATG
>NW_016881506.1:0-3689 GCF_001698545.2 Rhinopithecus bieti | reverse complement strand
TAAATATTGCATATATAAACAGCAAGCATACCATAATAGATGCTTAATAAATGTTTGTTAAACTTGAATAGGGTAGATCTTAGGCTCTCAGTGCTTTAAATGATTACTGAGATTTGAGGATTTCTTCACTTTGCCATTGAATAAACTTAAGGCTTAGGTAGAAGTGGCCTTGCTGATTTCTGGTGAGTAGGAATTTTTCAATAATTAGAACGATCTGAAATTTGAGTGAGCTGTTTTGTTTTGTTTAGACAGGATCTTCCTCTGTCAGCGGAGTGCATTAGCAATCATAGCTTACTGCAGGCTTGAACTCCTCAGCTCAAGCTATCCTTCTGCCTCAGCCTCCCAAGTAGCTGGGACTACAGGCATGGGCCAGCACACATGGCTAATTTTTGAAATTTTTTGTAGAGACAAAGCCTCCCTGTGTTGCCCAGGCTTGTCTTGAACTCCAGGCCTTAAACAGTCCTCCTACCTTGGCCTCCCAAAGTGCTGGGTTTAGAGGCATGAGCCACTGTGCCTGGCTGTGAGCTGTTTTTGTAGGTACTAAGTTTCACATCACACCTGGCATGGTGGCTCATGCCTGTAATCCCAGCACTTTGGGAGGCTGAGGCAGGTGGATCACTTGAGGTCAGGAGTTCAAGACCAGCCTGGCCAACATGGTGAAACCCTGTCTCTACTAAAAATACAAAAATTAGCTGGGCATGGTGTGCCTGTAATCCCAGCTACTTGGGAGACTGAGGCAGGAGAATTGCTTGAACCCAGGAGGCAGAGGTTGCAGTGAGCCTAGATCCCGCTACTGCACTCCAGCCTAGGCGACAGAGTTCCCCCTCTGTCTCAAGCGGAAGAAAAAAAAGAAACTAGCTAGACTAGTGTGAAAAAATTATTTGTTCGAGCTCTTGTTTTGATACTAACATGATATAGCTAAGTGGTATTTTTCTGCTAATTGACCTTTTGAAATTCAAATACTACTTAATTCTATTGTGGAACAGTAGAGAAAATGGGGATTCTGGCCAGAGAAAACAAAGAAAAAGTACCTCTTGAAGGTACTCGACAGTGAAATGATGAAAGCTAAAATGTTGAGATGAATTGCAACAAAACTTTGATATTTAATAATGCATTTGAGGAGAGGCCCTGTTCTGATGATTAGACAGACCATCAAGAACAATGTAGACGTTGCCAACTCATAATGGCAAGCTAAGAGTTCAGGATTTTCAACTGATTTTATTAAATCTGGAGATTCAAAATTTTTGTCATTTTGCCATCTGTTGGGGGTGTCTTAATTAAAGGGATTTTATGTAGTTCAAAATAAATGTTACAATTGTTGTATTATCTTAGTACTATGAAGATGACTATGATAAGAGTGTCTTCTGTATGCTAATTGGATGACTCCTGGCGGAACCTCCTAGATAGCTTCTGATGTGGGCTGGTCAACCGAAAGAAGAAGGCACTATTAGAGGTTTATGACTTTCAGCTTCACCCCAGACTTTCTGGGAGATGAAAAGGGAAGGAGAATGAGCTCAATCACCAATGGCTAGTGCTTTAATCAGCCATACCTATGTAATGAAACCTTCTTAAATGATGGTGCCCTGGAGCCTTGTAGGTTGGTGAACACACTGTAAAGCAGAACAAAATTCTAAGCCCCCTAGCCAACTGAATGAAACCCTCCTCTCAGCCAAGGGTGCTCTAACCTGAACCCTAGTTCAGGGCATGATAGGAAAGACATGCCTCATTATACCTTTGTCCCTTTGGAATTCAGGCATGGCTGACCAGCATTAACATTAAAACAGACTCTTTGTAGCAGTAAGTTACCAACATGATACATAAAGTGTATCACACTTTGTAGCAGTAAGATACCAACATGATAGCAGGCCCTGAAAGAAATAGCAGTATTTTACCCTGAAATATATTTCTCTCTTTTGAAATGGCCCTGGCAAAGCTGTCTCTTGTGGGGAAAACAATCTACATTCTATAGATAATTCCCTTCCCTTTCCAGGTGTTTTCCTGGTCTAGGAGAGAATTAATAGTGTCTGGCATCTTTTAAGTCTTTTTTTTTTTGGAACAGAGTCTCTGGTCTGTCACCCAGGTTGGAATGCAGTGGCATGATCTTGGCTCACAGCAACCTCCGCCTCCCAGGTTCAAGCAATTCTCGTGGTATTTTTAAAAGACCTGGGGTGGGGATAGGGGATTCTCCTGCCTCAGCCTCCCGAGTAGCTGGGATTACAGGCATGTGCCACCACGCCCGGCAAGTTTTTGTATTTTTAGTAGAGACGGGGTTTCTCCATGTTGGCCACATTGGTCTTGAACTCCTGACCTCAAGTGATCCGCCAGCCTCAGCCTCCCAAAGTGCTGGGATTACAGGCAGGAGCCACTGCACAGACTGCCTTCTTAAGTGTGATAAGAAACATTTGCAATCTATTCCATAGGAAGCCTCTGCATAATAGGAACCTTGGTCTCCCCAACCCCTTATCTTAACCCAAATCATAGAAGGGAGATTCTATTGATTCCAGGTCTTTAAGATAAACTCTTTCAACCAATTGCCAATCAGGAAATCTTTGAATCCACTTATGACCTGGAATCACCTCCCTCCCCACCTTTGAGTTATTCTACCTTTCTGGAGCAAACCAATGTACATCTTACATGAATTGATTGCTGTCTTATGTCTCCCTGAAATGTATAAAACCAAGCTGTAGGGGTCCGGGCATGGTGGCCTTATACCTGCAATTCGAGCACTTTGGGAGGCTGAGGTGGGAGGATTACTGGAGTCCAGGAATTGGAGAACAGCTGGGCAACATGGTGAGACCTCTTCTCTACCCCCCACACTCCCTCAAAAACCAAGCTGTAGTCTGACCACCTTGGGCACATATATATTCTCAGCATCTCCTGGGGCTGTATCACAGCTCATGGTCTTCATATTTGGCTCAGAATAAATCTCTTAAAATATTTTAGAGTTTGACTCTTTGTCAAAATCATTGAGGTGCTGGGAGGGTGCTGCGCTCTGAGAAGGCATGGAAGGCCTATGCTGGTTCCCCAACCCCTCATACGTTGCCCTGTGCATCTCTTCCATTTGGCTGTTCGTGAGTTGTATTCTTTATAAGAAACTGGTAGTAACCATAAGTAATGCATTTCCTTGAGTTCTGTGAGTCATGCTAGCAAATTATCAAACTTGAGGAGAGTGAGTTGTGGGAACCCCCAAATTTGTAGCCAAGTTGGACAGAAGTGTGGATAGCCTGGGAACCTGGGACTTGTGACAGAAATCTGAAGTGAGGGCAGTTTTGTGAGACTGAGTCCTTAAACCTGTGGATTGAATTGAAGGATACTCAGTTGGTGTCAGAGAATCAGAATTGGTGTTGGAAAAGATACCACACATTTGCTCTCCGGGGGGAAAAAGGCCCTCAGGTAGGCACATGAATCTCCAACTTACAAATGGAAACATACCAAAGCATCAAGAGACTGCTCAGCTCATCATTAAAGCAGTGTGCGGGAGAGCTATAACTCAAAAGTGCTCTTAACCATCTCTTTTTTTTTTTAAATTGTATCCTCTTTGAGGGAAATAATCTATCTTTTCTTTTTTAAATCGTTATTATTTATTAGCTTCTCAGATCTCTTTGGAATTTAATTGAATGCTTTTATCAATTAATGGTCTTGATGAAATTGCTTGTATTTTGACTATTATTTGCATGGCCAGAGTACTT
>NW_016881505.1:0-736 GCF_001698545.2 Rhinopithecus bieti | reverse complement strand
CAGATTCTCACTCATAGGTGGGAACTGAACAATGACATCACTTGGACTTGGGAAGGGTAACGTCACACATCGGGGCCTATCATGGGGAGGGGGGGAGGGGGGAGGGATTGCATTGGGAGTTATACCTGATATAAATGATGAATTGATGGGTGCTGACGAGTTGATGGGTGCAGCACACCAACATGGCACAAGTATACATATGTAACAAACCTGCACGTTATGCACATGTACCCTAGAACTTAAAGTATAATAAAAAAAGAGAAAAAAAAAAACAAAACATAAGAAAATCTAGAAGAAATGGATAAATTCCTGGACACATACACCCTCTCAAGACTAAACAGGAAGATGTGGAATGCCCGAATAGACCAATAACAAGTTCTGAAATCGAGGCACTAATAGCCTACCAACCAAAATAAAGCCCAAGAACAAATAGATTCACAGCCAAATTCTACCAGCAGTACAAAGAGAAGCTGGTACCATTCTTTCTGAAACTATTCCAAACAATAGAAAAGAGAGACTCCTCCCTAACTCATTTTATGAGGCCAGCATCATCCTTATACCAAAATGTGGCAAAGACACACCAACAAAAGAAAATTTAAGGGCAATATCCCTGATGAATGTTGATGTGAAAATCCTCAATAAATTACTGGCAAACCAAATCCAGCAGCACATCAAAAAACTTATCCACCATGATCAAGTCGGCTTCATCCCTGGGATGCAAGGCTGGTTCAACATG
>NW_016881504.1:0-4013 GCF_001698545.2 Rhinopithecus bieti | reverse complement strand
CTGTTCTTGTGATAGTTTGCTAAGAATGATGGTTTCCAGCTGCATCCATATCATAATGGCAGGATCAAGTTCACACATAACAATATTAACCTTAAATGTAAATGGACTAAATGCTCCAATTAAAAGACACAGACTGGCAAACTGGATAAAGAGTCAAGACCCATCAGTCTGCTGTATTCAGGAGACCCATCTCACATGCAGACACATACATAGGCTCAAAATAAAGGGATGGAGGAAGATCTACCAAGCAAATGGAGAACAAAAAAAAGCAGGGGTTGCAATCCTAGTCTCTGATAAAACAGACTTTAAACCATCAAAGATCAAAAGAGACAAAGAAGGCCATTACATAATGGTAAAGGGATCAATTCAACAGGAAGAGCTAACTATCCTAAATATATATTCACCCAATACAGGAGCACCCAGATTCGTAAATTATTCTTATTTGCAGTTTCTTGAAGTTAAAGGTTGTGTGTGTTTGGCTGGTATAACTGCGTTGCCACTTAATTACCAATATAAATGCTCGCAAATTATAGAAACCAATATAAGCCCCTCAACTTAAAGATTTATTTACAGAACCCTAAATAATGACATTGAGCTTCACATTCACCTTGGGAGGTGAGCTGAAGAGGATTAGCCTCTTGTGTAATTGTGCATAATTAGTCTTCTGCCTTGAAACAGAAAAGGAGTATTTCACAGGATTCCCACTATGGCTGGGGAGGACAGACCATGGCTGGGGAGGACAGAGGACCACTCTGAAGGAGAAAATGAGCACCTTCGTAAAGAGGCAATGTGGGACGGAAAGAGCCTGGGGTGGGTTACGAGAGCCGTGAAGGTGATGCACATGTGCATAAAGGGAAAGCATTTGAGTGACTGCCTCTTCAAATTAAATATTCCGTGACAGAAAAGTAGGCTGCATCCTATGTGTTAGCTCTCATGGCACTTCAAGCTAGAGAGACACATAATAAGAACCATCATCACTGATCAATTTCCTTTTAAAGACTTGTCTACTGTTTTACTAATTCCATTGATCAGACATTGCAATTCACAAGCTCCTATTACATTCTCTTGGTTAAAAGTGAGGTCCTGATTGGGCTCGACACATGAATCTGTAGAGCTTTCCCCTCTAACTGGCAAACAATCCAAGCTGCACCTGGATATATCAGCCCTTACTCGTCATTTATGTCCAGGAGTGCTACATTTGTTTTACAATGCCATCTAATTTGTCAGCTCAGTTCAAAAAAATTTCAGCACCTGCAAAACATCATGAACTCTGAAGTTGACAGGAAAAGGAGGAAAAGATGGCATGTTGTTTGAATAGTTTTCTCAATATAGAAATGTATGGGTCTTGAAATTATACATTAAGACAAAAGCGTAGCAAGCCATGAATTGCAGGAGCTCATGGTGCAGGACATGCCAATTAGAATTTATGCTACACAAATGCAAAAGTATGTTCTTATAAGTTAAATAGTTTGACTTTTCCACATTTTATACACCTGTAATGTTGTCGCTCTTGATTTTGTGTATGATAGTGTAGAATAAGCTTTTTGCCTTAGACTTTTTATAGGCAGAAATGTGCCATTCCAATGAAACAACTTTAGGAGCATTTTATGGACGACTGTATTACCATCCTATCAATTGGCATTTACTAAATTCAGGCACTATAAATAATACTGATATACCTTATACATAGTGGAATATGTGTGTATGATTTAATAAACGATTTAAATTATTTTCAGACCATTTTTACATTAATCTATAAGGAAATATAAGCTCCTTTAAAATGGTTTTGAAACTTCGTGTCTCAAAAGGAGTAGAAAAACAACTCCGAAGTTCCCCTATGCTCCTGGAAACATTAAATCCTCTTGGCAATGCGTGACATGTGAAAGGACTCCCTCAGTTTGCCCCGAAATACTCCTCTTGGTCCTAAAAACATTACACACTCCTTTAGTGAGTTATAGGCAAAGGAGCCAGTGTGTTTTGAGGGACAAGGTATAAATGCTATGGCATCCAAAAGGATTAGCTGCCTCTTCTGGAAAATTAGGAAATTGATGCGTAATTTTTAATTACGCATAAATTTCAAACTTTTCATCAAAGTCAAATTGTGCTGATGTAGTCAAACCTAATCTAAGCATTGATTCAAGAACCTGCTGATGGAGTGAAAATACATGGAAACTTGTTAACAAGAAGTACAATTATCTACGGCTCAGCAAATAACGCTCAGAGTGTCATGTAATATGCTGAGCTCAGGCAGCCTATAGCCAATGGAGATCTCTTTTTTTTTTTTTTTTTCCTTCACGGTTAATATTTACAGTTGGAAGCAAAACATGGCTGCTATCTAAGTGCGGCACCTAACAAGGAAGTTGTTGGCTTGATACCTTGTTTCCTGACACTGAAGCACTGAAACAGCTACCTTCTTAATCATCGCCTGATGATATTGTGTTAAAACTGGAGGGGAGCACATGGCTGTTTTATATAAGCCACAACCCCGGGAGATTTTATTCATTGTTTAGTTGTTTTACTTCTTGATAGACATACTGGGATGTTAAAAGCATAGGACTGAAAGTTGTGCATTATGGAGGGAGTTTTTTCTTTGTTCTCCTGCTGAATTTTCTAGGTCTATGCAGACACTCTTTGTAAAGACAGTTTACCTCCCGACACCTACTGTGTGCTAGGCACCTTCCTAGAACTCAAAGCAAAACCTTTCCACCCATCAGCCTACTTTATTGAAGTTATTCTCACATGCAAAGTCCAAAAAAAAAAAAACTAAACAGACATCAGTAATCAGAGAAGCATGATTGGTTACATAAGCACTGTGCATAGTAAGAGACCTGAAATATAAAATAACCATTTTACTCTTCTTTCAGTCTGCAAATATGCCAGCTAAGGGTAATACAGTTGAAATTATGGGGTAGATTTGGGGTTACACTTATATAGTGCTCTAAGGATGCAGCTGTGCATAAACAAGCCCTGATAATTTGGATTCTAAGCTGCTTACTAGCTGTGTGCCTTTGGACGAATTGCTTAAATCATCTTTTAAATACATGCAATAATCTCTGTATCATTAGATTGTGGTGAAAATTAAGAGATGGAATGTAAAATGCCAGAAAATATTAAATCCTCAGCTTGTAGTTACTTTTCCATATCCCTATGTTCCACCTTTTAGTTCTAATGTATTTTACAGGTAATCCCAGCGTAGAAAATGACCCAAATACAGGAAAGATGAACTACTTGGGTAGGATGCTCAAAGAATCAAAGACCTAGGTGTCACCTTTGTCGTAGAATTAATATATTTACTCTGGGTTCCTGAAACTAGTAAAAGAACCCTAACAAATAGTAGCAACGAATTTTAGTGAAAGAGAACATTGAAACATTTAATAGAAGACCAACGTCTTAGAACTACTTAATAAAATGCCTTTTACTATTGAGGTGATTTCTGCTCAGGTCCACCTCACAAAGAGGACCTGGACTGAGTTGAGCTATGTTGCAACTCTTTCTCGCTTGTCAAACTTGTAGCTGCTCCTTGTGTTGCTAAATCACAGCAGATGGCTTCCTTTTACACCCAACGCTGTCAGTGGAATGTAAATGCGTCTCCTCACAACACTGAAAATACTAAGGCTGTGTGTTTAATCTGTGCTGTACAAGCAGAATGACCCTGAAAAGAACATGAGCACTGAGCACGTTTGGAGAATTGGCATCAATCCTTGGAAACAGGATTGGGGAGGATTTTCAAGCCTAGTGACTAATCATGGTTTTCTTCCTGAGGCTCCTAACTCAGCCATATCCCTGAGGACAAGCAATCTAAATGGTGATTGAATAGAAAAGTTATAGACCCAAGGGAAATATTTTTTTTTAAAGGGGCAGTGGGAGTGTTATTTGGGGTATGGGAAAAGTAGAGAGAGTTGTGCTGCACCACAAAATTGAAGAGGCTTAGTTTATAGTTTGAACACTCAATTCTATGTCTCCTTGGGAGTTAAAAAAAATAAAATTTCCCTGTTTCAGATTATTTAAGTCAC
>NW_016881503.1:0-737 GCF_001698545.2 Rhinopithecus bieti | reverse complement strand
ACTTGTGAACGCAGTGAAGCTTGCGGTGAGAAAGGAAATATCCTCAGATGAAAAGGAGAAAAAAGCTTTTGTAGAAACTTCTTGGTGATGTGTGAATTCATCTCACAGAGTTACACCTTTGTTTCATGCAGAACTCTATTATCACTGTTTTTGAGGATCCTGAGAAGGACTTCTATGGATCACACTGAGGCCTATGCTGACAAAGGCAATATCATCAGTTCATGACGTGAAAGAAGCTTTCTAAGAAACTTCTTTGTGATCTGTGAATTCCTCTCACAGTTTTGCAGCTTCCTTCTCAAGAAGCAGTTTGCTAACACTCTTTTCCTGGAATCTGCAAGGTGAGATTTGGGAGCCCATAGAGGCCCATGGTGAAAAAGGAAATATCCTCAGATAATAACTAGAGAGAAGCTTTGTGAGAGATTCCTTTCTAATGTGTGAGTTCACCACACAGAGTTCCACCCCTCCCTTCCGGGAACAGTTTGCTAACTCTCTTATCTTGTGTTCTGCAAAGTGATATTTGGGAACTAATTGAGGGCTAGGTGAAAAAGGAAACATCCTCAGATCCAAACTGGAAAGAAGCCTTCTGGGAAACTGCATTTGGTTTGTGTGAATGCAACTCACAGAGTTACACGTTTCTCCTCAGTGTTCAGTTTGCTAACACAATTTTCTAGAAATCTGCAGTGCGATACTTCTGAATGCAATGAAGCTTACGGTGACAAAGGAAATATCCTCAGATG
>NW_016881502.1:0-769 GCF_001698545.2 Rhinopithecus bieti | reverse complement strand
AGAGGTCAGCAAAGTTTTTACAGGGCTCGTAGGGTTCAAAGACATCAAACTTTGTGCAATACCAGTCAACAAATCGGCACCAGTCAGCAATGGTAACTGATTGTGAAAAGTTTCAAAAATATTCTGTGCTAATTCTTGTATTTCTAGGGAAAGATTATTATGACCAATTAAAAGTCTCTTCATCTCAGTCCAATTATGTACAGCGCTCTTAAAAGGAACAGGAGTAATACAAAATTGGGTAGTATTCCAATGACACTTCAACAAAGCTCGGGTATTCAACACTGTTAGCTGGTCTCCCAACCAAGAAACCACTTGCTCCAGATTATCCACTCGTTCAGTCAAATGAGCATCTATGCCTCGTTGCTGCTGCCACAACAAATGTGATTGTTCATGCCATGGTTGCACAAATTCTGCATTTTATATACTCTGCTGTAGAGCTAATCCAGCAACAGCGGCGGTGGAAGTAATTGCTACAAGTCCTATCACCGCAGTCACGATGATTCCAACCATCCTCCGACTGCGGTGGACAAGATCTTGCATAACCTTGTAAATTTGAATAACACCGGCAGATTCACTCCAAGTACGTGTTAAGTTTACAGGTAGCCAGGTTTCTTTTCTGGCTCTTAGTATATATAAATCGGAATGAGACTCATTCCAATTATTATTCCACCAAGTACTACTTATACAACTTAAGAATGTACAATTGTTTGTATAGTTAACAATCCCTGTATAATTATCCCATTTAAAATTCCTGTCAACAACAAGTAAG
>NW_016881501.1:0-737 GCF_001698545.2 Rhinopithecus bieti | reverse complement strand
TTAAGTATTAGCAATTACAATTTTGTTGTGTGTTAAAAAATTGTAACTGCCATGAAGTTATAGTCTATGAGAAATTACATCCGTATGTTGGGAAGCAGGAAAAGTTTCACTATGGAGGTACATAGAAGGATAAGTAGAATTCTGAGAGGCAGAGATGGAGGTGTAAGGGGAAGACAATGAAGCCCATTCCTAATAAAGCAGCAGAACAGTAGTCTGAGCAAATGAACAGAGGAAAGAAGCTTGTCTTGAAGGCTTACCAAGTGCCAGAAATATATGCTTTTGTATATGTTACACTGACCCTATGACAACAAGGAAGGTTAAGTATTATATCCTCATTTTGTAAATGAAGAAATTAAGTTTCAGTGACTGTTGGTGTCCAGTGCCAATCTTAAGTCTGTCTGACTCCACAGCCCTTGTTCTTTCCACTAAGTTAGACTGAAGAGATCAGTCTGATCAAAATTAAGAATCGGCAAAATTTTCTCTAAAAGGCCATATAGTAAACATCTTAGGATTCCTGGGCCATATAGTCTCTGTCCTAACTAACCTATGACATTGTAGCAGAAAGCAGCCACAGACAATACATAAAGGAATGGGTATGGCTGGGTTCCAATAAAACTTCATTTGTAAAACAAGTGGCCAGCTAGATTTGGCCCAAGAGCTATTGTTTGTAGACTACCATAATACATTACTACCATAAAACTACCTATTACCAAATGAAGATTGTAAGGAAAAGACTA
>NW_016881500.1:0-951 GCF_001698545.2 Rhinopithecus bieti | reverse complement strand
TTTGAGGAAACTGAGAAGGACTACTTTGGATCTTATTGAGGCCTATGCTGATAAATAAAATATCATTAGTTGAAAACTTGAAAGACGCTGTCTGAGAAATTTCTTTGTGATCTGTGAATTCATCTCACAGAGTTACACCTTAGTTCCAGGAAGCAGTTTGCTAACAGTCTTTTCGTGGAATCTGCAAAGTGAGATTTGGGAGCCCATAGAGGCCCATGGTGAAAATGGAAATATCCTCAGATAACAAGTAGAGAGAAGCTTTCTGAGAGATTGTTTCTGATGTGTGACTTCATCACACTGAGTTCCACCCTTCCCTTCTTGGAACAGTTTGCTAACTCTGTTATCTTGTGTTCTGCAAAGTGATATTTGGGAGCTCATTGAGGGCTATGGTGAAAAAGGAATTATCCTCAGATGAAAACTGGAAAGAAACCATCTGAGAAACTGCATTTAGATGTGTGAATGCAACTTTTAGAGTAACACGTTTCTCTTCAGTTTTCAGTTTGCAAACACAGTTTTCTGGAAATCTGCAATGGGATACGGCTGAACGCAATGAAGTTATGTTGACAAAGGATATTTCCTCAGATGAAAACTAGAAAGAAGCTTTCTTAGAAACTTCTGAGTATGTGTGAATTCATCTCACAGAGTTATACCAATATTTCATGCAACTTTCCGTTATCAATGTTTTTGAGTAAGCTGAGAAAGACTACTTTGGATCGTATTGAGGCATACGCTGATAAATAAAATATCATTAGTTCAAAACGTGAAAGAAGCTTTCTGAGAAACTTCTTAGTGATCTGTGAATTCCTCTCACAGAGTTACAGCTTAGTTCCCAGGAAGCAGTTTGCTAACACTATTTTCGTGGAACCTGCAAAGTGAGATTTGGGAGCCCATAGAGGCCCGTGGTGAAAAAGGAAATATCCTCAGATAACAACTAGACAGAAGCTTTCTGAG
>NW_016881499.1:0-2367 GCF_001698545.2 Rhinopithecus bieti | reverse complement strand
AAAAAAAAAAAAAGAATAAAGAAAAAGACCTATGAACATAGTAACAAATTCTGCTGGCACAAAGGTAACTTCTTTATAAAATAAAAAAAAAAAAACAAAAAAAGCAACTTAGTCTATAATATCTGTGTAGCATTGTAATTGATCATCAAGTTGAAGATTTTCTACCATCATAGAATTCAGATTCAGCAGCAATTTTGAATATCATCTGCAACCTATTCATTTTACAAGTGAAGAAACTGAGTTCTTTTGGATCCTAATGACCAGCAGCTATGCATATCTCAAATGCTGAGCTACAGCTTGTTTTCGATGCAATCAAATTTAAAAATATAGATATAACAGTTTATTACAGGAAGAGATTAAATGTCTTGTCATTTGGGCTTTCCTTCCAGTTAAGTTTTTGGTCAATTATTAGCATGATGATACTGTCACAGTATCTTAATATGCCCCCTCCCACACTAAAGAAATGTGAAATTCAAGAATGCAGTATAACCTGAAGTTTCTCTTTGCTGACATTGTTATTATTCTGGTTGGCCTCAATCTAAATCAGCTGACTGCTACATAAGACAAATTGAATTGACACCTCTTGAGTTGAAGTGCCATCTGAATGATCATCCAAACAAGCCTGACATCTTTTTTTCTGTTGATATCTAAAAATATATGTTTATATCAGTCTGGGTTCAGAAGAGAAAACAAACTAACAAACAAAGAAACAGCCTTAGGTATTTTAAGCAGAAATAATTTGATACAGGGATTCAGTTTGCAAAATGTTTATAATGATTATAAAATAGGCTCCAAGGTGAGCCTCCAGAAATGACTTCTAGAACACAGAAGAATTCTCCACAGGAAAATTGTTGCTTTTTTGATAACTGAGAAAGTGGAGAGTCAAGAAGTCACCACCAGAACTACTGAATTTGTTTACCCAACAACACTGACTGTGAGCTAGGCATCAGGAAGTTATGGTCACCACTTCCACAACTAGTTCTTGGTAGCCATGAAACTGGTGACTGGACACTGGAACATTGACCATTAACTACTAGATTAATGGCCTCTTGAAAGGCATGAAACTAGGATCTGGACACTGAAACCCTGCTGCAGGATATACCCACAACTCCATGATCTTGCTTACTCACAGAAATCAACCAAAGCAGCAAGAAGATGACATTGGCCTTACTTGTACATGGCAGATTCTGTATCACTGCAAATTTTTGGTGGAGCCTAGTCTACATCTACAGCTAACATCCCAGATACAAGGGGGTATGCATTATGTTACTTCTGGTTGTATACCTTCTGAAGTATAGAAAAGCTGATTAAAAAAAAAGCGGAGTAGGGGGGCTGGAAATGGATGCTAAGCCCAATTTGCCACATCCACTGTAACATCTGAGGATGTTTACCTCAGATAACATTAGAAATGTAAACTCATTATTTTTCTTTTCAAATAGTGTTTTCCTCCTTTGTTCTATCTTAGCTAGTGGCACTAAGGTACATCTAGTTTTCAATTAAAAACCTAGAAGTTATTCTTGATTTCTCTTCTCTCCCTTTCCTGTATCACCCAGTATAACAAAAAGATCTTTCTCTTACACCTCCCAAATCTTTCTGCATGTGTTCTTTCTCTTTATTCTTATGGCCACTTTTGATTTCATACTCCCTTATTTTTCTCTGGGACTATTCCAACAATTTATTTATTTATTTATTATTACATTTTTTAAAGACTGATTCTTGCTATGTTGCCCAGGCTAATCTTGAACTCTTGGGCCCAAGCAATCCTCCCGCCTCAGTCCCCTGAGTAGTGGGAACTATAGATGTATGCCATTGTGCCTGGCTATTCCAATAATCTCTTATTTTAATGTGCCTCTCACCCCTGTGGATCATCTACTCTGCAGCCAAAGAAATCTCCCTGAGAGCAGTGGATCTCCCAACACAGAGGTTGAGAACTGAGAACGGAAAAACTGCCTGCTCAAGTGGGTCCCTGACCCCTGAGTAGCCTTACTCGGAGACATCCTCCACTAGGGGCAGACCGACACCCCACACCTCACACGGTGGAGTACACCCCTGAGAGGAAGGTTCCAAAGCAAGAATCAGACAGGTACACTCACTGTTCAGCAGTATTCTATCTTTTGCAGCCTCTGCTGCTGACACCCAGGCAAACAGGGTCTGGAGTGGACCTCAAGCAATCTCCAACAGACCTACAGCTGAGGGATCCTGACTGTTAGAAGGAAAACTAACAAACAGGAAGGACACCCACACCAAAACCGCATCAGTACATCACCATCATCAAAGACCAGAGACAGATAAAACCACAAAGATGGAGGAAAAGCAGTGCAGAAAGGCTGGAAATTCAAAAAAATAAGAGCGCATCTCCCCCTCAAA
>NW_016881498.1:0-1267 GCF_001698545.2 Rhinopithecus bieti | reverse complement strand
ATCTCCCTTGCTCTTATTTGTGTTATTTTGGTTCTGGAGATTGAATGGTTCAAATTACTCTTGAATTCCTAAGGAAACTGTACTCCTCATACATGCAATGCTTGTCATGAATGAAATACGAACATTGAAGCACCATCTTAGAATCACACTGACCCCTGCCTTTGTCTTGTCAGCCTGTGGTTTGCTGGCAAACTGGAGATTGCTTGATGAAGTACCTGATAATCAGCCGCGATTTGAGAATGCCCGCTGGATTCCAGAGCATGGCCTTCCTGTGTTAGAAATGCTTTGAGCTGCCAGGGGCAGTCTCTTCATTTAATTGGATTTGCTTCATGTGTAAATCTCACCAAGACAATTGGCATGTAGATAGATGGTGGGAGAACCAGGGCTCCGACAAATTGCTTCGAGATCAAGGTGTTCAGACTGGTACCAACAATAATAACAAGAGTGAGAAAACATGCATCCCTCCCATGGGCCTCTCAGAATTCTAAGAGATTTCTCCAGCTCCTTTTGCAAGTTCCACTGGGGGGCCGACCAAGTTTAAAGTGAGGTTTGACCCTGCAACACAAGAGCTTCAAACCTTCACTTGCAGAGTTGATTTTCTAATTTAAAACAGATAAGAGATGTCATATTTGCTGATAAAATATGATTCTAAAGCAGAATGTGATTTTGTGTGTTACTGCATTTTATTATCCCAGGAGGTACCTGGCTTCTCAGTGCTTTTTTTTCTTAATCTCACCATTTTCTATAACTGCTTTTTTTTTTTTTTTTTTTTTTTCTGTCTGTTTCCAGAGGCAGCTAAAGTCTTATTTATTCTAAAGGATTTGGTCAAATCAGAGGACACCATGGACTTTTGGGACGTCCTGTCCAAAACTTTTACCCCCTGTGAGTCAACCCTGTTTGTGGGTCCAGACTCTGATGTTCAGGAATTGCAAAGGCATAATTCAAGTTTCTCTGCAGAACTGGTTCCTACTCTAAAGGCCTGAGGTCCAGGGAGCTGGGTTTTCAGAGACTGACATTTAATCACAGTCCTTTCCTCATCTAAGAATTTGAATGAATTGAGAAATGTGTCACAGGAATCAGAGATGGAACAAAACCTCAGCTGTGCTCCAGGATAAAGCTGAGTTAAAGAATTCCACTTGTACCTGCAGCCCACTTAATTGAGCACCCCACTCCATCACAGGCATATCTGGCACTGGATAGTCTCCCACAGAGGAGGCCACACAGTTTTAAAACTTTTATTTTGAAATAAATATTCATAGGAATTTGC
>NW_016881497.1:0-4018 GCF_001698545.2 Rhinopithecus bieti | reverse complement strand
GGAAGCTCCGGGAATGGCGGCCAGGCACGTGAATCCTGACGTTCACATCTACGGCTAAGGGAGGGAAGGTGTTCGGTATCGTGAGCATGGCCTTTGAGAAGCAGAGGAAAGGCCCAGGCCCTCCTGGAAGAAAATGGCATCCTGAGGGGACCCAGCATGTCGAGACATAGGGCCCACTGTACCCCTGTCTCAAACTGAGGCACCTTTTCATTCAGCCGGGGGAATCCTAGGGATGCAGACCCACTTCAGCAGGGGGTTGGGGTCCAGCCCTGCGAGGAGTCAAGGGGAGGAAGAAGAGGGAGGACTGAGGGGACCTCGCAGTCCAGATCAGTGGGAACCTTGCGCTGGGGGATGCTGTACACAGTGACCGAATGTGCCCCGTGCTCATTGCGCCTTCAGGGTAACAGAGGGTTGAGGGCTGTGGTCTGAGGAGTGGGACTTCAGGTCAGCAGGGGGAGGAATCCCAGGATCTGCAGGACCCAAGGTGTTCCACCTGCGTGAGAACTGGGGATACCCCCGGCCCAGAAAGAAGGGACACCACAGAGTCTGGCTGTTCCTTGTTCTTAGCTCTGGGGGTCCCCATCTGGGATGGCCCTAAGTGACAGTCTCATTTGTACTACAGGCAGGAGGTTGGGGAATCCTCAGGGAGATAAGGTGTTGGTGTAAAGAGGAGATGTCTGCTCATTTCAGGGGGTTGGGGGTTGAGGAAGGGCAGGCCCCGGCAAGAGTAAAGCTGAGTAACCCATGAGAGGCCATCATAATCCTCACCCTAGAACCAAAGGGGTCAGCCCTGGACAACCCACGTGGGGGTGACAGGATGTGGCCCCTTCTCACTTTTGTTGTTAGATCTCAGGGGGGCGAGTTCCTTGTTTTCAGAGGATGACTCAGGTCAACACAGGGACTCCCATCTGGTCCACAGAAGCAGTGGTCCTAGGATCTGCCATGCATCCAGGCGGGGAACCTGAGGGAGGATTGAGGGTACTCCTGGGCCAGAACGTGGACAGTGGGCCCCATAGAAATCTGCCCTGCCCATGCTGTTACCTCAGAGAGACTAGAAAGGGCTGTTAGCTGAGGTCTCTCCATTATCCTGGGATCATTGAGGTCAGGGAATGGGAGGCCTTGGTCTCAGGGGGCTGCACGCAGGTCACTAGAGGGAGGGTCTCAGCCCCTGCCAGGAGTGGAGGTGAAGACCAAGCAGGCTCCTCACCCAGGACACGTGGACTCCAATGAATTTGGACATCTCTCGTTGTCCTTTGGACATCTCCCGGACATAGATGTCCCGGGAGGACCTGGGCATCTACGGCCAGATGTGGGTTTCCTCATGGCCTTCTGTACCGTATCAGGGATGTGAGTTCTTGATATGAGAGTTTCTCAGGCCAGGAAAATGGCGGGATTAGGCTCTGCAGTGAGATAGGTAAGGACCCTGAGTGAGCACAGAGGGGAGCTTCCACTGCAGTAGAGTGGGGACCTCACAAAGTCTGGCCATGCCTCCTGACAGTTCCTGGAATCTGTGGCTATGCTTGCAGTCTGGACCCAGAGTGCCCGTGGATTCCTCTCCCCAGAACCAGGAGCTCCAGGAACCAGGCAGTGAGGCCTTGGTCTGAGGCAGTGTCCTCAGGTCGCAGAGTAGAGGGGGCTGAGATACTGCCAACACTGAAGGTTTGCCTAGAATGCACACCAAGGGCCCCACCTGCCCCAGAACAAATGGGACTCCAGAGCGCCTGGCCTCACCCTCCCTACTCTCAATGATGCAGCCTCATCAGGCACTGGCCGGCTGTACCCTGAGATGCCCTCTTACTTCCTCCTTCAGGTTCTGAGGGGTCAGGGCGACAAGGAGGACCCAAGGCACTGGAGGAGCATTGGAGGAGAAGGTCTGTAAGTAAGCCTTTGATAGAGCCTTCAAGGGTCAGTTCAGTTCTCAGCTGAGGCCTCTAACACACTGCATCTCTCCCCAGGCCTGTGAGTCTTCATTACCCATCTTCTGCCCACTCTCCCGCCGGCTGCCTTGACCAGAGTAATCATGCCTCTTGAGCAGAGGAGTCAGCACTGCAAGCCTGAAGAAGGCCTTCAGGCCCAAGGAGAGGCCCTGGGCTTAGTGGGTGCGCAGGCTTCTGCTACTGAGGAGCAGGAGACTGCCTCCTCCTCTTTTACTCTAGTGGAAGTGACCCTGGGGGAGGTGCCTGCTGCTGAGTCACCGGGTCCTACCCAGCATCCTCAGGGAGCCTCCACACTTCCCACTACAATCAGCTACACTCTCTGGAGCCAATCTGATGAGGGCTCCAGCAACCAAGAAGAGGAGGGGCCAAGCACCTTTCCTGACCTGGAGTCCAGCTTCCAAGCAGCACTCAGTAGGAAGGTGGCTGAGTTGGTTCATTTTCTGCTCCTCAAGTATCGAGCCAGGGAGCCGGTCACAAAGGCAGAAATGCTGGAGAGTGTCATGAGAAATTGCCAGTACTTCTTTCCTGTGATCTTCAGCAAAGCCTCCGAGTCCTTGCAGCTGGTCTTTGGCATCAAGCTGATGGAAGTGGACCCCATTGGCCACTTGTACATCCTTGTCACCTGCCTGGGCCTCTCCTACGATGGCCTGCTGGGCGACAATCAGATGATGCCCAAGACAGGCCTGCTGATAATCATCCTGGCCATAATCGCAAAAGAAGGTGACTGTGCCCCTGAGGAAAAAATCTGGGAGGAGCTGAATGTGATGGAGGTGTTTGAGGGGAGGGAAGACAGTATCTTCACGGATTCCAGGAAGCTGCTCACCCAAGATTTGGTGCAGGAAAACTACCTGGAGTACCGGCAGGTGCCCGGCAGTGATCCTGCATGCTACGAGTTCCTGTGGGGTCCAAGGGCCCTCATTGAAACCAGCTATGTGAAAGTCCTGCACCACATGCTAAAGATGAGTGAAGGACCTCGCATTTCCTACCCACCCTTGCATGAATGGGCTTTGAGAGAGGGGGAAGAGTGAGTCTGAACAGGCGTTGCAGCCAGGGCCAGTGGGAGGGGTCTGGGCCAGTGCACCTTCCAGGGCCCCATCCGTTAGTTTCCACTGCCTCGTGTGACATGAGGCCCATTCTTCACTCTTTGAAGAGAGCAGTCAGCATTCTTAGTAGTGGGCTTCTGTTCTATTGGATGACTTGGAGATTTATCTTTGTTTCCTGTTGGAATTGTTCAAATGTTCCTTTTAACGGGTGGTTGAATGAACTTCAGCATCCACGTTTGTGAATGACAGTAGTCACACATAGTGCTGTTTATATAGTTTAGGAGCAAGAGTCGTGTTTTTTATTCAGATTGGGAAATCCATTCCATTTTGTGAATTGTGATATAATAACAGCAGTGGAAAAAGTATTTGCTTAAAATTGTGAGTGAATTAGCAATAACATACAAGAGATAAAGAAGTCAAGACATTAAAAGATAGTTAATTCTTGCCTTATACCTCAGTCTTTTCTGTAAAATCAAACAAATATGCATACCTGGATTTCCTTGGCTTCTTTGAGAATGCAAGAGAAATTAAATCTGAATAAATAATTCTTCCTGTTCACTGGGTCATTTCTTTTCCATTCACTCAGCGTCTGCTCTGTGGAAGGCCCTGGGTTAGTAGTGGAGATGCTAAGGTAAGCCAGACTCACGCCTACCCATAGGATTGTAGAATCTAGGAGCTGCAGTCATATAATTAAGGTGGCGAGAAGTCCTGTAAGATGTAGAGGAAATGTAAGAGAGGGGTGAGGGTGTGGGGCTCCAGGTGAGAGTGGTGGAGTGTAAATGCCCTGAGCTGGGGCATTTGGGGCTTTGATAAACTGCAGTTTGATCTGAAGGAGCTGACTCTAATGAAGCTGGGTGGGTGCAGGGCCAGATTCTCAGAGGGTGTGAGAAAAGCCTGGAATGGAAAGCAACTCTGAGCAGTTTATTTCGGATGGGGATGAACAGAGAGGAGTCTCCACCTGGGGCAGGAATGGAAGGTGTCCTGTGCTTTTGTCCCACTGCTATTGAACACAACCCAAGATCTAGGTGATGGACATCC
>NW_016881496.1:0-975 GCF_001698545.2 Rhinopithecus bieti | reverse complement strand
TTATCATGATCCTGATACCAAAGCCTGGCAGAGACACAACAAAAAAAGAGAATTTTAGACTAATGTCCCTGATGAACATCGATGTGAAAATCCTCAATAAAATACTGGCAATCTGAATCCAGCAGCACATCAAAATCTTATCCACCAAGATCAAGTTGGCTTCATCTCTGGGATGCAAGGCTGGTTCAACATATGCAAATCAATAAATGTAATCCATCGCATAAACAGAACCAAAGACAAAAACCACATGATTATCTCAACAGATGCAGAAACGGCCTTTGACAAAATTCAACAGCCCTTCATGCTAAAAACTCTCCATAAACTAGGTATTCATGAAACGTATCTCAAAATAATAAGAGCTATTTATGACCAACCCATAGCCAGTATCATACTGAATGGACAAAAACTGGAAGTATTCCCTTTGAAAACTGGCACAAGACAGGGATGCCCTCTCTCACCACTCCTATTCAACATAGTGTTGGAAGTTCTGGCCAGGGCATTCAGGCAGGAGAAAGAAATAAAGGGTATTCAAATAGGAAAAGAAGAAGTCAAATTGTCCTTGTTTGCAGATGAAATGATTGTATATTTAGAAAACCCCATTGTCTCAGCCCCAAATCTCCTTAACCTGATAATCAACATTAGCTATGTCTCAGGATACAAAATCAACGTGCAAAATCACAAGCATTCTTATACACCAGTAACAAACAAACAGAGAGCCAGATCATGAGTGAGCTCTCATTCACAATTGCTTCAAAGAGAATAAAATACCTAGGAATCCAACTTACAAAGGATGTGAAGGACCTCTTCAAGGAGAACTACAAACCACTGCTCAAGGAAATAAGAGAGGACACAAACAAATGGAAGAACATTCCATACTCATGGATAGGAAGAATCAATATCGTGAAAATGGCCACACTACCCAAGGTAATTTATAGATTCAACACCATCCCCATCAAGTTACCAATGACTTTATTC
>NW_016881495.1:0-737 GCF_001698545.2 Rhinopithecus bieti | reverse complement strand
TTCGCTTCCTAAAGTCATGGTTATTAATGTCTCTGGATGTGCTATGGACACCCAAAGCACCAAGGACCTTCCAAGGGCCATCACTTTTTTAATTCTCAACCCCCTGGCCACCATCTCCTCATCACAATTGGGCTAGACCCACTGTGCTGCCCACCTTGGTGATCACAGAAGAGTTAGCTTCTTTTTCCCTTAGAGATAACATCATTTACATGTTCTCCAATAATGAGACCTCCCCACACCATCACAGGACATCCACCATCTCAACATCAAACATTTACTGAACAATGAATTGTGAATGGATAGTAAACTATGGTCTTCTGAGGACTGACGCCCCAGGCCCACTGGCACCCAGCAGGGCAAGGAGGCTTTTGCTAGACCACAGCTCTTCATTTGACAAGCAACTTCTGGCACAAGCTCCCGTTTTTACTGGTTTTAAAGGTTAGCTAATATTTCCCACTTACTTCTCCTGGCAGGAAGTAGGGATTATTGCTCCAGAACCCACCGAGGGTGCAGTCAGCGGCAGCAAATGAGGAGAAGAAGCCTTCCAACTAGAGACAACAAATACATCAGGCAAAGACCATATAGTGCCATCACCAAACGTGGCCATGGGGGAGAAAGTCTCCAAGCAAAAGCGGGTGTGAGCTGACCCCATAATCTGTGTCAATATGGAAGCACTGGGAAGAAGCCCTGAGTGACAAGATGTCAGTGTTCTCCATGACTGATCTTGCTTGGTATCT
>NW_016881494.1:0-447 GCF_001698545.2 Rhinopithecus bieti | reverse complement strand
CTATTTAAGCCTCAGCAATGGCGGTCGCCCCTCCCCCAGCCTCGCTTCTGCCCTGCAGATAGATCACCGCAGACTGCTGTGTTAGCAGTGAGGGAGGCTCCGTGGGCGTGGGACCCTCCCGGCCAGGTGTGGGATATATTCTCCTGGTGTGCCTGTCTGCTTAAAGTGCAGTATTGGGGTGGGAGTTACCCGATTTTCCAGGTGTTGTGTGTCTCAGTTCCCCTGGCTAGGAAAACGGATTCCCTTCCCCTTGGCTTCCAGGTGAGGCGATGCCTCGCCCTGCTTCAGCTCTCGCTGGTCAGGCTGCAGCAGCTGACCAGCACCGATTGTCCGGCACTCCCTAGTGAGATGACCCCAGTACCTCAGTTGAAAATGCAGAAATCACCGGTCTTCTGTGTCGCTCACCCTGGGAGTTGGAGACTGGAGCTGTTCCTATTCGGCCATCTT
>NW_016881493.1:0-768 GCF_001698545.2 Rhinopithecus bieti | reverse complement strand
TATAAGGCACAGTTTGAACAGTGTTCCTGTAAAAGCAAAAGAGGGATATTTGAAGCACATTGAAGACTATGACAAAAAGTGAAATGTCGTCCAATAAAAAATAGAAAGAAGCACTCGAAAAACTGTTCTGGGACTTGTCCACTCTTTTCACAGGGTTAAAGCTTACTCTACAATTCCCAGTTTGAAAGTCGTTCTTTGAGGGTTCTGTGAAGGAATAACAAGTGGCAATCGGATGCCTGTGTCGAGCAAGGAAATGTCATCCATCGAAAATTGGAAAGAAGCTTTCTGCGCAACTCTTTTGTGATGTTTGTGTTCATCTAATAGAGTTAAATCATTCTTTGGATTGAGCAGTTTGAAATCACTGTTTCTGTGGAATCTGAGAAAGGACATTTGGAAACGCTCTTTAGAATATCCTGAAAAGAAATAACCTCAGAGAGAAACCAGAAGGAAGCTTTCTGTGAAACTGCTCTGTGTCACGTGAATTCCGCTCACACAGTTAAGCTTCTCTTTTCATTGAGCAGTATCATAACACTGTTTTTGTTTAGTCTGTGAAAGGGATATTCAGCAGCGCTTTGAGGCTGACGGCAAGAAAGGAAACGTCTTCAGATAGAAACTGGAGAGAAGCTTTCTGAAGAGCTGCTCTGTGACATGTGCATTCCACTCACATAAATATACCTTTCTTCTCATAGAGGATTCCTTAATGCCTTTTGGAGAAAAAACTACCAAGAGACATTCGGGAGTATAGGGACAGCTATGGTGAAAAGGAAA
>NW_016881492.1:0-722 GCF_001698545.2 Rhinopithecus bieti | reverse complement strand
TTGATGGACATTTGGGTTGGTTCCAAGTCTTTGCTGTTTTGAATAGTGCCACAATGAATGTACGTGTGCATGTGTCTTCATTGCAGAATCATTTATAATCCTTTAGGTATATGTCCAGTAATGGGATGGCTGGGTCAAATGGTATTGCTCGTTCTAGATCCTTGAGGAATCGCCACACTGTCTTCCACAATGGTTGACTAAGTAACACTCCCACCAACAGTGTAAAAGCGTTCCTATTGCTCCACATCCTCTCGAGCATCTGTTGTTTCCTGATTTTGTAATGATTGCCATTCTAACTGGAGTGAGATGGTATCTCACTGACATTTTGATTTGCATTTCTCTAATGACCAGTGATGATGAGCATTTTTTAATATGTCTGTTGGCTGCATAAATGTCTTCTTTTGGGAAGTGTCTGTTCATATTCTTTGCCCACTTTTAATGGGGTTGTTTGTTTTTTTCTTGTAAATTTGTGTAAGTTATTTGTAGATTCTGGTATTAGCCCTTTGTCAGATGGGTAAATTGCAAAATTTTCTCCCATTCTGTAGGTTGCCTGTTCACTCTGATGATAGTTTATTTTGCTGTGCAGAAGCTCTTTAGTTTAATTAGATCCCATTTGTCAATTTTGGCTTTTGTTGCCATTGCTTTTGGTGTTTTAGACATGAAGTCCTTGCCAATGCCTATGTCCTGAATGGTATTGTTCAGGTTTTCTTCTAGGATTTTAT
>NW_016881491.1:0-726 GCF_001698545.2 Rhinopithecus bieti | reverse complement strand
GCGGAAAACTGTGTTAGCAAACTGAACACTGAAGGGAAATGTGTAACTTTGTGAGTTGCATTCACACATGGAATTGCAATTTCACAGAAGGCTTCTTTCCAGTTTTGATCTGAGGATATTTCCTTTTTCACCATAGCCCTCAATGAGCTCCCATATATCACTTTGCTGAACACAAGATAATAGAGTTAGCAAACTGTTCCAAGAAGGGAAGGGTGGAACTCTATGTGATGAAGTCCCACCTCAGATAGCAATCTCTCAGCAAGCTTCTCTCTAGTTATTATCTGAGAATATTTCCTTTTTCACCATGGGACCCTATGGGCTCCCAAATCTCACTTTGCAGATTCCACGAAAAGAGTGTTAGCAAACTGCTTCCCTAGAACTAAGCTGTAACTCTGTGAGAGGAGTTTACAGATCACAAAGATGTTTCTCAGAAAGGTTCTTTCACAGTTGGAACTGATGATATTTCCTTTATCAGCGTAGTCCTCAATGGGATCCAAAGAAGTCTTTCTCAGGTTCCTCAAACACAGTGATAATGGACAGCTGCATGAAACATAAGTGTAACTCTGTGAGATGAATTCACACATAACCAAGAGGTTTCTAACAAAGCTTTCTTCCAGTTTCCATCTGAGGATATTTCCTTTGTCACCACAAGCTTCATTGCTTTCACAAGAATCCAAATGCAGATTTCCAGAAAATGAGTTATCAAACTGAACAGTGAAGAGAAAC
>NW_016881490.1:0-977 GCF_001698545.2 Rhinopithecus bieti | reverse complement strand
ACTGGCTCCTTTCCTTACTCCTTATACGAAGATTAATTCAAGGTGGATTTTAGACTTAAATGTTAGACCTAATACCATAAAATCCCTAGAAGAAAATCTAGGTAGTACCATTCAGGACATAGGCATGGGCAAGAACTTCATGTCTAAAACACCAAAAGCAATGGCAGCAAAAGCCAGAATTGACAAATGGGATCTAATTAAACTAAAGAGCTTCTGCACAGCAAAAGAAACTACCATCAGAGTGAACAGGCAACCTACAGAATGGGAGAAAATTTTTGCAATCTACTCATCTGACAAAGGGCTAATATCCAGAATCTACAAAGAACTCAAACAAATATACAAGAAAAAGACTTGTGCATATTTTTTAAACTGCATACTTACATTGAAAGTTTAGACGTTTGACATTTCATCTTTATGGGTAAATGCTTTCTAAAATAGGAGAAAACCTACTAGGAAATAAAAGAATAGGATAATTTCAGAGGGTTATGTATTCTAAAATATTACAAATGAGGATAAAGAAATACTTAAACAGCATAGACTGGTGGTTAAGAGTATGTATTAAGACAAACTGCATTGGTCCAAGTCTCACTTACTGAGATTCTAGTTGTTATTACAAATTTCTTATACTTTCCTTGTCTCCATTTCTCGCTTTAAGTAAAATATAATTATGACAGTACTATTTCATAGGGTTTTCATCAGGATTAAATGAGTTAATTGATGTGAAGTGCATAAAGTCCTGCTTTGTATATAACAAGTACCGAGTTTACCAAGGCTATGCTGATGTGACGAGATGTTTCAATTGATAGTTGAATGATTAAAATATGTGAAGGAGATATGTGCAAGAGTATCTTTGCAGATGGTACAGCAATGTGAAGGCCCAAAGATTAAAAAAGAAAGAAAGAAAAAAAAAACTCTAGAGGAACAAGAAGAAAATCAGCATATAATTCATTCATTTACTTGAGAACTTCAAAACTTCA
>NW_016881489.1:0-1644 GCF_001698545.2 Rhinopithecus bieti | reverse complement strand
TTGTGTGTGTGTGTGTGTGTGTGTGTGTGTAGTTATCTAATAAATTGTAGCTTTTATTCTGTAGCCTTAAAAACTTTTACTTGTCCACATCCAGACTTAATAATTATGCTATTTTACGAAATAAACTAAATGTTCCATTTTTCTTATCTTGATCCTTGTGTTTAAACCTTATTTCTATTCATGAAAAAGTAGTACTCTACAGTTTCATTTTTTTTACAGTCTTTGGTGTTGGATACGGCAATATTTGCTTTTAATTATAAGTATATGTCTATCTAAAATAATCAAGAGGGTCAGAATCTACTTAAAGAGAGTTTATTCAAGTGCCAAGTGTGAGAGGCTAAACCATCCAGAAACACTAACTCCAAAGAAGTGGAATTAGCGTCCAGAAGTAGAGAAATTATGGTTTCATTTATATCAGCAGAGAAGAGGAGATTTTAAGAGGATTGCAACATTTTCCATACAAGGTTGGTGCATCATAATTTGATTGATTATAGGCAGTCTTTCCTCTTGGGGTGGGTACATTTAACATTTTTTTACAGAGGCTGTAATAGTCATGGGTTATCTTTCATCTGGTCTAAGCAAAGTAGGACAGCAAAGGTGAAGTTAATCTATAACAAGCATCATTATTTAAGAAGCCAGGAAGGTTTTGTCCATGATGTTGTCATTTAATTATCTCTAATCATTGTATAGAATGAGAAAATAAGGAATTTTAATCCATAATCTGAGAAACCGAAGTTGTAACTATGTGTGACTCAGATCACAGTCACATCTCTCTCAAGGCTTAAAATTTTGTTGGTGTTTCAAGAGCTTTTAAATTATATTCATTTTCACATACATTTATGTTCAATTTTCTGTCCCACATATTTCCCTTCATTGTCTCTAATACCTTTTCTTTTCTTTTCTTTTCTTCTTCTTCTTTTTTTTTTTATGCTTTAAGTTCTGGGGTACATGTGCACAACGTGCAGGTTTGTTACATATGTATATATGTGCCATGTTGGTGTACTACACCCATTAACTCATCATTTACGTTAGGTATATCTCATAATGCTATCCCTCCTCCCTTCCCCCTCCCCACAATAGGCCCCATGATGTGATGTTCCCCTTCCTGTGTCCAAGGCCATAGGTGGGAATAGTGTTCAATTCCCACCTATGAGTGAGAACATGTGGTGTTTGGTTTTCTGTTCTTGCAATAGTTTGCTGAGAATGATGGTTTCCAGCTGCATCCATGTCCCTACAAAAGACATGAACTCATCCTTTTTTATGGCTGCATAGGATTCCATGGTGTGTATGTGCCACATTTTCTTAATCCAGTCTGTCACTGATGGACATTTGGGTTGATTCCAAGTCTTTGCTATTGTGAATAGTGCCACAATAAACATATGTGTGCATGTGTCTTTATAGCAACATGATTGATAATCTTTTGGGTATATATCCAGTAATGGGATGGCTGGGTCAAATGGTATTTCTAGTTCTAGATCCTTGAGGAATTGCCACACTGTTTTCCACAATGGTTGAACTAGTTTACAGTCCCACCAACAGTGTAAAAGTGTTCCTATTTCTCCACATCCTCTCCAGCACCTGTCGTTCCCTGACTTTTAAATGACTGCCATTCTAACTGGTGTGAGATGGTATCTCATTGTGGTT
>NW_016881488.1:0-975 GCF_001698545.2 Rhinopithecus bieti | reverse complement strand
GAAAATCTAGAAGAAATTAATAAATTCCTGGACACATACACCCTCCCAAGGCTAGACCAGGAAGAAGTGGAATCTCTGAATAGACCAGTAACATGCTCTGAAATTGAGACAATAATTAATAGCCTACCAACCAAAAAAAGTCCAGGACCAGACAGATTCACAGTCGATTTCTACCAGAGGTACAAAGAGGAGCTGGTACCATTTCTTCTGAAACTATTCCAATCAATAGAAAAAGAGGGAATCCTCCCTAACTCATTTTATGAAGCCAGAATCATCCTGATACCAAAGTCTGGCAGAGACATACACAAAAAAAGAATTTCAGACCAATATCCCTGATGAACATCGATGCAAAATACTCAATAAAATACTGGCAAACCAAACCCAGCAGCACATCAAAAGGCTTATCCATTATGAGCAAGTTGGCTTCATCCCTGGGATGCAAGGCTGGTTCAACACAAGCAAATCAATAAACATAATCCATCACATAAACAGAGCCAACGAAAAAAACATGATTATCTCAATAGATGCAGAAAAGGTCTTTGACAAAATTCAACAGTCCTTCATGCTAAAACTCTCAATAAACTAGGTATTGATGGAACATGCCACTAAATAATAAGAGCTATTTATGACAAACCCACAGCCAATATCATACTGAATAGGCAAAAACTGAAAGCACGCCCTTTGAAAACCAGCACTAGACAGGGATGCCCTCTCTCACTACTCTTATTCAACACAGTGTTAGAAGTTCTGGTCAGGGCAATCAGGCAAGAGAAAGAAATAAAATGTATTCAATTAGGAAAAGAGGAAGTCAGATTGTCCTTGTTTGCAGATGACATGATTGTATATTTAGAAAACCCCATTGTCTCAGCCCAAAATCTCCTTCAGGTGATAAGCAACTTCAGCGAAGTCTCAGGATACAAAATCAATGTGAAAATATCACAAGCATTCCTATACACCAAGAACAGACAAACAGAG
>NW_016881487.1:0-725 GCF_001698545.2 Rhinopithecus bieti | reverse complement strand
ATGTTCACACTACTGGACTTTAGCCTGGGTGACAAGGTTAGACCCTGTCACCAGCAAACAAACAAACAAAAGTAATATCCATGTTTTGGAGATTCCTATCTAAACTACGTGGAAAGAGAAAATGGAGAGTACTGGGTTATAAGGAGGCAGGTACTCTAGGGTAAGGAATTTGGCATTCTAATTAAAGCAGAAAGTCAGAGTCCCCTACTCCTTCCCCTTGGGATATGCCCCGGAGAATGACAAAATGATTTTAAAAGAAAAAAAACATATTTTAAATTTGAACAAAAAAAAAAAAAAAAACACAGAAGGACAATAGAGTGAAATCTATTCAGAATAGGGCAAAATGAAGTTGGATTGAGCAAATGCTTAGATCAATGGACTAGGAAGGAAACGCGCTAGAATACAGTGTCCCTAGGAAAGGTCCCTAGGAAAGTGAAGTCATATTCAGTCACTTTTTTCTGTTGACTTTTTGAGCATAGTTGACACTTGACAGTTTTTAATATAAACATTTTAGAAATATGTTTTAGAGGCCAAGCACGGTGGCTTACACCTATAATCCCAGCACTTTGGGAGGCCGAGGTAGGCTGATCACCTGAGGTCAGGAGCGTGAGACAAGCCTTTCCAACATGGAGAAACCCCGTCTCTACTAAAAACACAAAATTAGCTGGGCGTGGTGTCACATGCCTGAAATTCCAGCTACTTGAGGGGCTAAGGTAGGAGAACCA
>NW_016881486.1:0-974 GCF_001698545.2 Rhinopithecus bieti | reverse complement strand
TGCTGTGCCCCTTCCAAATTCCATCCTACTTTGCCCCCCTAGATGTGATTTCTCTGCAGCTTCCATTTCCAAGGACATTCTAGAGTTGAGTAATAATGGCATTTTCCATTGTCCTGAAACCCTGAAGATACTGAGCAGCCTGGGCTGGGACTGGATGTTTCAGCAGAAATAAGACAGGGAAGACCAGAGTCAAGCCTGGAGGTCAGTTCAGTCATCAGGCCGTGGAGGCACAAGGTGGGGCAGTTTTCTGCAGGTGTTTCATGATGACTTACTTGAGCCAGTGACCTCCAAAGATAGAGCAGAGTACAAGGGATGATCTAGAAAGAGTGAAGGGGACAGGCAAGAGCTGGTGGCTTTGGAGGAGAACCATATTCCACGTTCTGGGTCCTTTAAGTTTCCTCTCGTTCTGCAGAGGACAGGTGAGGACTATGTGGATCCTTCCAGAAATATATGTGGACATTTGCAAATGCAGAACTGACTGGGGAAAGGGTGGGAGTTAACTCCTGGATATCTGGTCCTCATGGACCATGTGTATTTGATGGATATGAGACAAATTTGGGGAGAAGTTTTGCAAATATTTTCTTTCACTGGACACTCTACACTTCGATTGCATGGGTTTGACTAATTTAGAGATCTCATGGAAGTGGATTCCAGAGTGAATCTGAGAAGAGACTGCTGGTTGCCAGGAGCTGGGAGTGGGGAGAATCAGAAGTTGTTCATGGGGTGCATTTTCAGTTATGCAAGACGGGGAGGTTCTAGAGATCTGCTGTACAGCTTAATGTCTACAGTTCACACAGATTGAGTATTTCTTATGCATAAGACTTAGGGCAATAAGTGTTTTGGATTTCTGACATTTTTTGATTCTGAAATATTTGTCACATACTTACTGATTTAGCATCCCAAATCTGAAAGATTCAAAATCTAAAATGCTCCAGTGAGCATTTCTTTTCAGCCTCAGATTAGTATGCAAAAGT
>NW_016881485.1:0-973 GCF_001698545.2 Rhinopithecus bieti | reverse complement strand
TTCTCTCCAGTTTCTGTCTGAACGTATTTCCTTTTCACCGTTAGCCTCAAAGTGCTCCCGAATATCCCATCACACGCTAAACATACACAGGGCTAGAAAACTGCTCAATGAAAAGAGAGGCTTACTGAGTGAGAGAAATTAAGATGACACAGAGCAGTTTCACAGAAAGCTTCCTTCTGGATTTTACCTTAGGTTATTTCTTTCTCCATATTCTAAGGATCGCTCCCAAATGTCCTTCCTCAGATTCCACAAAACAGTGATTTGACGCTGCTCAATCCAAAGAATGGTTTAACTGTAGGAGACGAATACACACATCACAAAGGAGTTGCTCAGAACTATTCTCTGCAGGTTTCATCGGAAGACGTTTCCTTGCTCTCCACAAGCCTCCGAGCGTCACTAAATATCCCTTCACAGATTCTTCAAAGACAGTTTCGTAACTGGGCAACATAGAGTAAGCATTAACTCTGCGACGTGAATGCACATAGCAGAGATGAGAATCTTGAAACACTTCTTCTTCGATTTTAATTCAGTATATTTCGCTATTCGCCATAGTCTTCAATGCGTTCCAAAATATCACTTTTTCGGTTTCACAGGAACAGTGTTCAAACACTGCCTTGTGAGAAAAGAGGTATAACTCCCTGAGTGGAATGCATACATCACAAAGTAGTTTCTCAGAAAGTTTCTATTCAGTTTTTATCTGAAGATCTTTCCTCTTTCTCCGTAGGCCTGAGTGTGCTCCCGAACGTCCCTTGGCGGATCTGTCCATGACGGAGTTTCCAAGCTGCATAATATAACTAAAGTTTTAACAATACGAGATTAATAAATATATCTAACACAAAGCATTTTCACAGAAATTTTCTTTCCGTTTTTTGTCTGAGGATATTTCCTGTTTCCCGTAGCCTTCCCTATACTCCCGAATGTCTGTTTTGTAGCTTTTCTCCAAAAGGGATTCCAGAATCCTCTAGGAGAAGAA
>NW_016881484.1:0-447 GCF_001698545.2 Rhinopithecus bieti | reverse complement strand
CTATCTATCTTGCTATCTATCTGCCTATCTATCTATCTATCTATCTGCCTATCTATCTATCTATCTATCTATCTATCTATCTATCTATCTGCCTATCTATCTATCTATCTATCTATCTATCTATCTATCTATCTGCCTACCTATCTATCTATCATCTATCATATCTATCTATCTATTGATCAATCTATCAATCTATCCATCCGTCCATCCATCACATCTATGTAGTATCTATCTATACATCTATCCATGTATCTATCTATCAGTTCATCCACCATCACATCTATCTATGTATCTATTCATCCATTCATATCCTGTTATCTGTCTATCATCTATCTATCTATCTATCTATCTATCTATCTATCTATCTATCTATCTGCCTATCTATCTGCCTATCTATCTATCTATCTATCTATCTATCTATCTATCTATCTATCTATCTATCTGCCT
>NW_016881483.1:0-3784 GCF_001698545.2 Rhinopithecus bieti | reverse complement strand
TCGTTGTGCACATGTACCCTAGAACTTAAAGTATAATAAAAAAATAAATAAATAAAATAAAAAATTAAGAAAAGTGACATTTAAAATAAATAAATAAATAAAACTGTTTTAAAACTCAATCAGCATTGCATTATTTAACTGAGAGTAAAATCTCACTGTTTCGAGTTTTCTCCCCTCAGACACAATCATTTGCATTAAGCTTCATCACTAATTATATAATTTGCCTAATCTGATATTAATCTAAAAACCTAGAAAGAGGAAAACAAAATCAGCAATGTGTTAACTGGTGAAAGTTCTCTCTCAAAATCAAAATTCAATAGAATTATTTCACGTAACATGGTTTATTTTGTTATAGAAAGTAAAGGTGGCAAAATGAGCACAAAAGGAGTTCCTCATTAAAAAAAACCTGCCAGGAATTCTTTCAATTTCTCATAAACCACTTTTGTCAGGTTCAAATCTACATGAACTGGACTATCCTCAACTGTTAGAGACCTTAAATCCATTCCAACATGGCCAAATATCATGCGTTTCTTAATGATAGGAAGATGTTCCGAAAAATGCATCATTAGGTAAGTTCATCATTGTGCAAACATCCTAGAGTACACTTGCACAGACCTAGACGGCATAGCCTCCCACACACCTAGGCTCTGTGGTACAGCCTACTGCTCCTATGCAACAAACCTGCACAGCATGTAACTGTGCTGAATACTGTAGGCAACTGGAACACAATGGTAAGGATGTTTATATCTAAACATGTCTAAACATACAAAGGGTGCAATAAAAAATACAGTACAAAAGACACAAATGGTACACCTGTTTAGGGCAGGTACCACTAATGGAGCTTGCAGGACTGGAAGTGGCACTGGGTGAGTGAGTGAGTGGTGAAGGAATGTGAAGCCTAGGACATTACGGTACACTACTGTAGACTTTATAAATACTGTGCACTTAGGCAACACTAAATTTATAAGAAAATATATTTTTCCTCAGTAATAAATTAACCTTGGCTTACTATAACTTTTTTACCCTATGAGCTTCTTAGTATTTTGTTTTGTTTTTTACTTTTGACTACTGTGTAATAATACTTAGTTTAAAACACAGATTGTCCAGCTGTACAAAAAATTTTCTTTCTTTATATTTTATCCTATAAGCTTTTAAATTTAATTTTACTCTTTTACTTTTAAACTTTTTTGTTACAAATTAAAACAGGAGCCCACACATTAGCCGAGGCCTATCCACGGTCAGGAGCATCAGTGTCACTGTCTTCCACCTCCACAACTTGTCCCACTGGAAGGTCTTCAGGGGCAGTAACATGCGTGGAGCTGTCACTTCCTAAGATAACAGTGCCTTCTTCTGGAATAACTTCTGACAACCTGCCTAAGGCTGTTTTACAGTTAACAATTTTTATAAGTAGAAGCATACATTCTAAAATAACAATAAAACCTGTAGCATAGTAAATACATAAAACAGCAACACAGTTATTGCCATTATCAAGTATTAATACTGTACATAACTCTACATGCTACTGTTTTATAAAACTGGCAGTGCAATAGGTTTATTTTCACGGTATCACCCCAAACTTGGGAGGAATACATTGCACTACGTTGTGATGGCTACAACTTCAAGAGGCTATAGGAATTTTTCAGCCCTATTATAATCCCATGGAATCACTGTCGTATACACGGTTTGTCATTGACTGAAACATTATTACACAGTGTCTAACTGTAATTCATTGATCTGGAAAGCCAGTTCAGCAGGTGACGGCACTTCCAGACAGTGGATGGTAAGAGATTTGATCATCACTGGCATGGCAGTCAACATATCAGCCTAATAATTATCACTGACTCTAGCTGACAAAGTACTGCATGACATTAGAATTTTCTCCATTTCCTGTTCATCTTCATTCATAAATTCTTCTGTGTTTATCTAAAATTTCACATTATCTGGCCAGGCACAGTGGCTCAGGCCTGTAATCCCAGCACTTTGGGAGGCCAAGGCATATGAGTCACCTGAGGTCAGGAGTTCGAGACCAGCCTGGCCAACATGGTGAAACCCTGTCTCTACTAAAAATACAAAAATTAGCCAAGAATGGTGGTGCACGCCTGTAGTCCCAGCTACTTGGGAGGCTGAGGCAGGAGACTCGCTTGAACCCGGGAGGCAGAGGTTGCAGTGAACCAAGATCGCACCACTGCACTCCAGCCTGGGCAACAGAGACGCAGTCTCAAACAAAATAAAATAATTTAACACATAAAATGAAATTTCACATAATCCTTTGGAAGTCTTCCTTTTTTTATTTCAACAATCAATACAATTAATTTCCTCATTTAATTCAAGATGTGAAGTGCTCAACACAGAGTTCAAAATATCACACAGATTCAAAGAAGAATGTATACTCTGTCCAATGTCTGGAGCTACTGGGTTCTTCTCCATTCCCTTCATGTCCTTAGGGGTTGTAGCGTTCGGATACCTAGAAAAGACTACTTGATGCTATGTAAGCCTGAAAGTTCTGCCTATTAGGGAGTGGTTCGTTAGTATTCTTTGGGTCTACAACAGCATCAGGAAATGCACTTGCTATTAATTCAGGGTTTTTGTTGTTGTTGCTGTTGTTGTTTTTGAGGCAGAGTCTCGCTCTGTCCCACCCGGCTGGAGTGCAGAGGCGCGATCTCAGCTCACTGCAAGCTCCGCCTCCCGGGTTCACACCATTATCCTGCCTCAGCCTCCCAAGTAGCTGGGACTACAGGCGCCCACCACCTCGCCCGGCTAGTTTTTTGTATTTTTTAGTAGAGACGGGGTTTCACCGTGTTAGCCAGGATGGTCTCGATCTCCTGACCTCATGATCCGCCCACCTCGGCCTCCCAAAGTGCTGGGATTACAGGCGTGAGCCACCGCGCCCGGTCTATTTATTCAGTTTTTTCATAAGTTACAGCTTTTATTTCTGTTTGCTCTGAGCTTTCCCTTTCTGCATCTTAGGTAGGTGCTGCACACATTATTGTTACTCATTCAAAACTGAATGTGAAGTTAAGGGATGTAAAGTGAATAGAGGAAAAATTTCCTAAATGTTTATTATTCAAATTTGCATTTTGTGTAGAAATACATATAATACGTATAAACTCACTTGAGTCACAAATGATTAACATCTTGTTAAGGCCAAAGGAATCTATGTGGTCCTCAGGAAGGAAGTTCAATTTCTTAAAGGCATTCTGCATTAAGGAATCCAGATCTTCAATTTGCTACACGTCCAAAAGTGAATCCATGTTTGAAGCTTCTCTCCCTTCTTAAGAAAGCCACTTTTCCCTGATCTCACTTCCTGATGCACTCTCCTGACTCTCAGAACCAATTCATCTCCCCGAGAAGATTCTTATTTCAGATAATCTAAACAGACAATAGATTGCATTTCAGCTGAGAGGATTGCTGTGCGGACTAAACGAGACAATTTCTAAAAGCCTGCTGTGTTAAGAAGACTGGCACTTATCTACAAAGAACTCAAACAAATATACAAGAAAAAAACAAACAACCCCATCAAAAAGTGGGCAAAGGATATGAACAGACATTTCTCAAAAGAAGACATTCATACAGCCAACAGACACATGAAAAAATGCTCATCATCACTCGCCATCAGAGAAATGCAAATCAAAACCACAATGAGATACCATCTCACACCAGTTAGAACGGCAATCATTAAAAAGTCAGGAAACAACAGGTGTTGGAGAGGATGTGGAGAAATAGGAACACCTATACCCTGTGGGTGGGAATGTAAACTATTTTAACCACTATGGAAAACCCTAAG
>NW_016881482.1:0-574 GCF_001698545.2 Rhinopithecus bieti | reverse complement strand
ATCTCTTGGTAGCTTTTCCTACAAAAGGGATTCCAGAATCCTCTAGTTGAAGAAAGGTATATTTCTGTGATTGGAATGCACACGTCACAAAGCAGCTGCTCAGAAAGCTTCTCTCCAGTTGCTATCTGAAGATGTTTTCTTTCTCTCCATAAGCTTCAAAGCCCTCCAGAATATCCCTTCGCAGACTAAACAAAAAGAGTGTTATTGTATAGCTCAATGAAAAGAGAAGCTTAACTGTGTGAGGTGAATTCACTTGACACAGAGCAGTTTCACAGAAAGCTTCCTTCCGGTTTCTCTCTGAGGTTATTTCTTTTCAGGATATTCTAAAGAGCGTTTCCAAGTGTCCTTTCTCAGATTCCAGAGAAACAGTGATTTCAAACTGCTCAATCCAAAGAATGATTTAACTCTATGAGATGAATACAAACATCACAAAAGTGTTGCGCAGAAAGCTTCTCACCGATTTTCGATGGAAGACATTTCCTTGCCTCACACAGGCATCCAGTCGCCACTTACAAACATTCTCAGAACACTCAGTGACAGAATTTCATACTGGGAAATGTAGAATAACATTTAA
>NW_016881481.1:0-573 GCF_001698545.2 Rhinopithecus bieti | reverse complement strand
AAAAAGTAACATGACTCTTTTGCATATTTCCTTTTTTCTGTCTACCAGCAGAAAACCTTTATTATGGGTATTGACCTTAGAAAGTAATTGCCTCAAGGGTGTCATCGCTAATGCCGTTTTAAGAATGAAGGGCAATGATACTTAAGCAGGGCAACATTCACAGGCACAGAGGTGAAGAGAAATAAATTAATTCTTAAATGGACTTGGGTGTCATAGTCATCAGATTCAAATAGAGTTTAATTTATCACAGAGAATGGCTGGCCCTGCCTGAATGGTGTCATGTGATGAAAGACAGTAGAACCATGGTTTTCAAGGCTGGAGAAAAGGGGTGTGATTTTGTACCCATCCCACCACTACCACCAGGGGAAATTTGGCAGTGTCTGGAAACATTTTTGATTCTCCCACAACTAAAGGGTTGGAGAATGCTACTAGCATCTAGTGGCTAGAGAGGCAAAGGATGCTGCTTAATATCCTACACTGCACAGGACTCTTCCCTACAACAAAGAGTTATTCAGCCCCAATGCCATTAGTGCTGCAGCTGAGAAATCTCACAATAGAGCCTAATGCTTATGA
>NW_016881480.1:0-2370 GCF_001698545.2 Rhinopithecus bieti | reverse complement strand
TTGGTGGGACTGTAAACTAGCTCAATCGTTGTGGAAGACAGTGTGGCGATTCCTCAGGGATTTAGAACTAGAAATAGCATTTGACCCAGCCATCTCATTACTGGGTATATACCCAAAGGATTATAAATCATGCTGCTGTAAAGACACATGCACACATATGTTTATTGCGGCACTATTCACAATAGCAAAGACTTGGAACCACCCAAATGTCCAACAATGATAGACTGGATTAAGAAAATGTGGCACATATACACCATGGAATACTATGCAGCCATAAAAAATGATGAGTTCATGTCCTTTGTAGGGACATGGATGAAGCTGGAAACCATCATTCCCAGCAAACTACCACAAGGACAGAAAACCAAACACCGCATGTTCTCACTCATAGGTGGGAACTAAACAATGAGAACACTTGGACACAGGAAGGGGAACATCACACACTGGGGCCTGTTGTGGGGAGAGAAGAGGGGGAGTGGGGAAGGATAGCATTAGGAGATATACCTAACTTAAATGACCAGTTAATGGGTGCAGCACACCAACATGACACATGTATACATATGTAACAAAACTGCATGTTGTGCACATGTACCCTAGAACTTAAAGTATTTAAAAAAAAAAAAAAAAACTGTAGGAAAACCATGTCTGAAAAAGGACATGAGGGCCCAGCTAAAACTAATTTGGGAAGACTGTGTTAACTCACATGCAGTAGTATTAAAAAAATGACTCATATGGTTTGATAACAGACTGGGCACCAAAGGGTTATTTAAAAAACAATTGCTCCTGTGGCAGAAGGGAATGTCTGGAGGCTACTTATTTTATTTCTTACTGGGAGGATGAGGATCATCATCCTATTTTGCACAGAAGGTTCAGCTCGCTCTTTCCCTTAAAATGGGAAGGTAAGGGCATTAACCCTCACCCGAGGCCTTGTATGATATTGCCCATGCTGAGCCCAGAACACTCAGAACTTTGGAAACTGGCTATTGCCATGTCAGGACTGCGAGTATGGGAAGGGGAAACTTTCCTGTCTGTTATCCTCACTACCGCCCCTCGCATCCGTGATTCTGAACACCATGATAAATCCTCTTTGAACCGTTTTCCTCTTTTAGATGCCGATCCCCCTTCATGGGACTTCAGTTGGCATTATGGTAATTCTTCTCAACCCAGGTATGCCCCTCTATCTCTTCAGCATCCCCAGGCACCTCGGATTGCTTCTTTGTGGCGGAGAACATTGGGCATTGCCACCGCCGCTCCTCTTCCTCAGTATCAATGTAGATTCAAAGATTATGCTTTATTTACCTTCATCCTGACTATTCCTATACAGAGTTGTGTTAAGCCTCCTGACATGCTATTAGTGGGAAATATCAAAATTTGGACAATCAAACTGTCCAATGCATTAACTGTCATTTATACACTGTGTTAACTCCCATTTTGACTCCAGGAAAAGTACAATGGTGGTTCAAGCTCAAGAAGGAATCTGGATACTGGTAACTTTACCCAGACCTTGGGAATCTTCCCCCTCAGTACACTTAATTAACAAAGTGTTACAATGAATTCTCAAAAGATCTAAGAGATCTGTTTTCACTTTAATCACTGTGATCATGGGCCTAATTACAGTCACTGCACTTGCCACCACTGCTGGAATGGCATTACATCAATCTATTCAAACGGCTCATTTTGTTAATGATTGGCAAGACAATTCCACTCAAATGTGGAATTCTCAACAAGGCATTGATCAAAAATTAGCTAATCAAATTAATGATTTAAGACCGTCTGTTATTTGGCTTGGGGATTGGCTAATGAGTCTCAAACATCACATGCAAATGCAGTGCGATTGGAATACTTCTGATTTCTGTATCACACCATATTCCTACAATGAGACTGATCATTCATGGGAAATGGTCAAAGGACACCTTCTGGGTAGAGAAAGATAATTTATCCTTGGATATAACTAAATTAAAGAAACAAATTTTTGAAGCCTCTCAAGCTCATTTATCCATTGTGCCTGGAGCTGAGGCATTAGATCAGGTGGCACAAAGTCTTTCTGGACTAAACCCCACAACTTGGATTAAGTCTATTGGGAGTTCCTCTGTAGTAAATCTTGGAATTATGTTTCTCTGTTTAATTGGCTTGTTTTTAGTGTGCCGGACCAGTCAAAGAATCCTGTGACAAAACCGAGAAAACGAACAAGACTTCATCACCTGGCACATTTATATAAAAATAAAGGCAGAGATGTTGTGGGAAGTCAGGGACCCCGAACAGAGGGAACAGCTGGAGCCGCAGCAGAGGAACATAAATCGTGAATATTTCACTTTAATATGGACATGTATCAGTTCCCAAATAATACTTTTATAATTTCTAATGCCTGTCTTT
>NW_016881478.1:0-449 GCF_001698545.2 Rhinopithecus bieti | reverse complement strand
ATATGAAGGAACTATAGGAGGGAAATGGGATAATTAATTATTATTATTAATTAATAATTAAATGTAACTAGCAATTAATAACTAACAACTAAATGTAGCCACACTAGCTTGGAGGGATTTGCGGTGAGACATCTAAAATACTAGGGCATGGTGAGGGCTGGAAGACAAAAGAATGAATCACTTAATAGGAATGGCTGTGGGGAAGGGCTTGAAGGAACCATCCTCTCGCTTCCATGTGAGCCATGAACATTAAACATGGAGAAATGAGGAACGGCAGCAGATCCATTTGGGATGCATCATCTTCAGGGGATGCTGAAAAAACAACAGCATTTGATTTCCTCTACACCCCTTTCCCCTCCCCCGCAAGCCCAGGGAGTGGGCTGCAGTGGTGCTTTGTGATGTCAAAGCCACCCTAGGACTGCCATTGGCTGGGACGCTGCCTGTATGAT
>NW_016881477.1:0-3783 GCF_001698545.2 Rhinopithecus bieti | reverse complement strand
AAACTGAAAATACAGAAGATGTTATCTGATGCATCTGAGAACACTGTTTTTGGTTTTAGGGTAGAACTGTTACTTGTTTTATGGCTTTTGCCTTTGAAATAGGCAGACTTCATGTTTTATGGACTCTGTTCCCAGCATTACTTGCCATTCCTGGTGTGGTAGTAATGTGGGTGCTTTCTAGCACTATCACTGAAATGAAATCTGCTGCCCTGTCTTGTTTCTTCTTTTGTACTGACTAGATGCATATTGACCACTACTTATTAACTCTTTGATCTTTTTTATTTTTGAACATATGGTCAGGACCTTGCTAGTGCCCAGAATGACAGGATGAAATTCTAGTAGGCTCAGGCCCATGTGATAAAACTACTTTGCTCTGGGAAAAAGTAAGTGTTGGGCAGAGCAAAAGCTGGTGCATATTAAACACTCCCATGACTGGGAGAGAATGTGCTTTCCTGAGCATCTGTGAGCATAGGACTGCTGCCTCTCCATAAATGTAAGGGACCATCCATGAAAGTCTTATTCTACAATGGACTTGGAAGATCTGAATGTTGCCAAATACAGTAGAATTCAAAAGCTGCACTGACTTAAGGGAATCTATTTCACAAGTAAAAATGGGTTTAATTGAACCTGCTCTCTGTTCTTATTTTCCATTTTACGTGCCCCTTGCTTCTTCTAAAACAATATCTGCATGGAACTTTATTCCAAAAGAAATTAAATCATCTATGCCCCTTGCTTATATTTCAACAAGCCTAGTTTCTCTTAATGGCATTTAATGAGCATAACATGTACTCTTGAAAAAAAAAATCAAGCACTTTTATTGAGCAAGAGTATTGTTTGTTGAGTTTTTAATACAACTTTACTCAAAACTCTGTAGTGCTAATTTAACAAATCTCTGGCACTTTGTTTTCCAGGCTTAGAATAAGGCTTAGAATGTCCAATGCACCTCTGAAAACAGTTCTAACTTCTGGAAAACAATAGCAGTTTCTGTGGTCACTGATGAAAGGTAATAGGATAGTTATGGTGATTATAGCATAGCCATAGGGACTGAATCTGAGTCTGAATCTGCCACTAGCTGACTTTAGGTAAGTCACTTCTACTTCTCTGAACATCATTTCATCTGTAAAATTAAAAAAAAAAAAAAGGTAGACCTATGTCAAATAAATTGTATGAGAATTAAGTGTGTAGAAATCTGTGTTCAATTACATAAAGAAATTCAGGCCAGGCACAGTGGCTCACACCTGTTATCCCAGCACTTTGGGAGGCCAAGGCAGGTGGATCACCTTGAGGTCAGGAGTTCAAGACCAGCCTGGCCGCCATGGTGAAACCCCATCTCTACTAAAAAGAAAATACAAAACATTAGCCAGGCGTGGTGGCGGTTGCCTGTAATCCCAGCTACTCGGAAGGCTGAGGCAGGAGAATTGCTTGAACCCAGGAGGCGGAGGTTGCAGTGAGCCAAGTTGACACCATTGCACTCCAGCCTGGGCAACAAGAGTGTGAAACTACATCTCAAAAAAAGGAAGGAAAGGAAGAAATTCAAATATTGAATCTCATTTAATCTAATAGAAAAAATGGGAGTAGTGGCATTTTGCAAATTCTTATTTCTTACTTGGACCGGAATAACTCTATAAATTATCCCTCCTTAGCTCTACCAAAAGATTTTTGGTTTCAAAATTTAGAGATAATGTTTTCTTCCGTTTACACAAGCATGAAAGTAGAGAACTTTGACCTGTAGCATATTTCTACAACCTAAGCCTGGGTTTACCTTTGCTTGCCTTTGTGGTACAAACAGCCCAGCAAGCTGTGTGCCCAGCACTGTATAAAACAGTATCATGCACTGCCTCACCCTCATGGTCCTCCATCTCCTCCTCCTCCCTCATCACTGCCACCACAGCTATCACCAGCTGCTGCTACCACCATCACTGCTGTCACCACTGTCACTACCACCACTACTGCCACTACCTCTGCTACCACCACCGCATCTAAAATTCTTCCTGATCCTAATGTGTTTATCACTCCACCTACTGCAAGAGCCCTTTCCCTGTGCCCTTGCCCTCCATCTCCTCTTGTCTAGATCCACCATAGAAAGTGAAAAATGAACCTTCCATTCAAAGCTTTTCTCTTTTCATACTTTGTTTCTGGCCACCATGGTCCACATCACCACTCCCCAACCCAGGTTGATATTTATATTTTCTCCAGCAATTGACACTTATGTGTTCATCCTTCTGAAAGATTAAGGGATAGCCACAGTTCAAAATGTCTTGATCTTTAACACCTGATAAGAACATCTGTATTCAGAAATGTGACTATTGCTCAAACAGTACCTGAGGTTATAATTATAAAGAGATTGTTAGCCAGACTTTTTATTTACTTATTATTTAGAGGAATCAAATGGGGTGATAGTGAATATAGAATTGAAGGGTTGGTGACTTTTAAAATTTTGCCTGGGGCCTAAATTTCAACTTTTTTTTTTTTTTTTTTTTTTTGCCATACCAGGCAAAGCACATAGCTCTGTATTTTAGCTCCTCTGTTCATATATGGAAATTGATTACTATGTTTATCTATTGTGTGATAATTAATGTGCTGACATTTTCAGTGTACATTACATTCCTGAATTAAACATGGTATTACTTTAGCAGCTTCTACACATAGGCAAATCCTGATTATATGGGTCCAATACTTCATTCTTCCCAGTGCTCAGGTCACAACAAAAGGGACCTGCACTTGTATGGAAGTGCAGGAGATAGTTTCCCACAGGAGAAACTATCTCAACCCTGTTGAAATTCCATTTTGGCATTTAGAAAAACCCAGAGGATGAGTCATTTTGATATTACCAAAGCAAAAACAAAAGAAGTTATATGGAATTTACTCAAAAGAGCTTGGAATATTTAGAAAAGTATTCGAGGAGATTAATATCACAGTCCCATCAATTCACCAAACCATGTATGTATTGTATTGCTGCATTTTATAGCAAAGATGAAAGCTGATGCAATTGGCTCTTTTTCCTGCCAAGGATAGCTTTCCATACCCTGAGTGTCTGCCAGCAATTAAGTCAATTTACCTCTACTTCTCACTAAACAACTGTCAATGAGAACAATGACAAGAGGTAGGCTAGGGGCATCTTCGGCATTCTAGAGAAAACCCGCATGAGTGTCCGTCTGTCCATCTTTCTCTCTCCCTCTCTCTGTCTTCCTGAGTCTCAAGGGATTTCAGCCTGTAAGGACTGAACTGTATTATAAGTCTCTCTCTGACCTGGATACATGAGTGTTTTTGTTATATTCACCTGCACTGTAAGACATTAATAAATGTCAGTTGCTAAGGGGATAAGAAAGGAAAAGAGAGGAACAGCTCCAGTCTCCAACTCCCAGCACGAGCCACACAGAAGACCGGTGATTTCTGCATTTTCAAATGAGGTACTGGGGTCATCTCACTGGGGAGTGCCGGACAACTGGTGCTGGTCAGCTGCTGCAGCCCTACCAGCAAGAGCTGAAGCAGGGCGAGGCATTGCCTCACCTGGGAAGCGCAAGGGGGAAGGGAATCCCTTTTCCTAGCCAGGGGAACTGAGACACACAACACCTGGAAAATCGGGTAATTCCCACCCCAATACTGCGCTTTAAGGAAACGGGCACACCAGGAGATTATACCCACACCTGGCCGGGAGGGTCCCACGGCCACGGAGCCTCCCTCATTGCTAGCACAGCAGTCTGCGATCTAACCTAAACGGCAGCAGCGAGGCTGGGGGAGGGGCATCCGCCATTGCTGAGGCTTAAGTAGGTAAACAAAGCC
>NW_016881476.1:0-1886 GCF_001698545.2 Rhinopithecus bieti | reverse complement strand
GCTTGCATCCTTGGGATGAAGTCCACTTGATCATGGTGGGTAAGGTTTTTGATGTGCTGCTGGATTCAGTTTGCCAGTATTTTATTGAGGATTATTGCATTGATATTCATCAGGGATATTGGTCTAAAATTTTCTTTTTTTGTTGTGTCTCTGCCAGGCTTTGGTATCAGGATGATGTTGGCCTCATAAAATGAGTTAGGAGGATTCCCTCTTTTCTATTGATTGGAATAGTTTCAGAAGGAATGGTACCAGCTCCTCCTTGTACCTCTGGTAGAATTCAGCTGTGAATCCGTCTGGTCCTGGACTTTTTTTGGTTGGTAGGCTATTAATTATTGCCTCAATTTCAGAGCCTGCTATTGGTCTATTCAGGGATTCAACCTTTTTTTTTTTTTTAAAGTGATGGGGTCTTGCTCTGTTGCCTAACTGGAGTACACTGGTGTGATTATAGCTCACTGCAGCTTCCAACTCCTAGGCTCAAAGCGATCTGCTCACCTTAGCCTCCGACCTCAGTGCTGGGACAGCAAGTGTGTACCACCACACCTGACCAATTTTAAACACTTTTTTTTTTTGTCAGAGAAGGGCTCTCACCATGTTGCCTAGGCTGGTTTTGAACTCCTGACTTCAAGCAATCCTCCTGCCTCAGCCTCTCAAGGGATTTACTTTTTTGCCTTTGTATATTATTCATAATTTTGTTGGCAGAATATATCCACACCTCTGGATCTTTTGGCTTATGCTTTGGAGTGCTGTGTACCCCTCACAGGCTAGGAGGCTTATCTCTGAGGTTGTAGATAGTATCTACAAATAGAACTTGAGTTAACTTGAAAGAAATTTGCTTCCGTTGGTTGTATGATTTTGTTTGACAGAATGGGATATAGTAGGAACTATGATCTTCCTATATGCAGAAGGATAATTTAAAAGGGTTATCAGAGATCTTGACATGGAATTCCCTGCCTCCATATTTCCATCCATTCTTTATTGAATTCTTAACTGTGAACTCACTTCTCTTACTGGGTTACACAGATAATTAGCGGCAGATATGAAACTTGAATCCAAGTTTACTAACCGAGGTCATGGAAAAAAAAAAGAATGCTCCCCATTTACTTTATGAATGTAGCATAGTAGTATCAAAATTGACTATAACACATAGATATAATCAGACCAATCTTATGACTATAGCTATAATATTTCTAAGTAGTATCCTGGCCAACAAAATGTCTCACTGTATAAAAGCATAATGTTGTATGAGTTAGTACTGTGTCCGAAATTGGTGGGTTCTTGGTCTCACTGACTTCAAGAATGAGACCGCGGACCCTCACGGTGAGTGTTACAGTTCTTAAAGATGGTGTGTCCAGAGTTTGTTCCTTCAGATGTTCAGATGTGTCTGGAGCTTCTTCCTTCTGGTGGGTTCATGGTCTTGCTGTCAGGAGTGAAGCTGCAGACCTTCGTGGTGAGTGTTACAGCTCTTAAAGGCAGCGCGTCTGGAGTTGTTCGTTTTCGCGGTGGGTTCGTGGTCTCACTGTCTTCAGGAGTGAAGCTGCAGACTTTCGCGGTGAGTGTTACAGCTCATAACAGCAGCGTGGACCCAAAGAGTGAGCAGCAGCAATCCTTATTGCAAAAGCGAAAGAACAAAGCCTCCACAGTGTGGAAGGGGACCCAAGCGGGTTGCCACTGCTGGCTCCCGCAGCCTGCTTTTATTCCTTTATCTGGCTGCACCCACATCCTGCTGATTGGTCCATTTTCCAGAGAGCTGATTGGTCCACTTTGCAGAGAGCTGATTGGTCCGTTTTGACAGAGTGCTGATGGGTACATTTACAATCCTTGACCTAGACACAGAGTCACAGAGTGCGTTAGCTAGATACTGAGTTAGCTAGATACAGAGTACCAAT
>NW_016881475.1:0-448 GCF_001698545.2 Rhinopithecus bieti | reverse complement strand
AAATTTTCATAGATAAATAGAAACATTGCAATCAAACTCATCCTTCTCCAAAAAGATGAGGGAAAAAAGCTCACTGATTGTCTCTCTATATCTTTCTTAAACTGTATAGTCATATACTGTATAACAACGTTTTGGTCAACTGTAAGCCACATATATGATGGTAGTACCATAATATTATAACACTGTATTTTTACTGTACCTTTTCTATGTTTAGATTCACCAATCCTTACCATTGTGTTACAGTTGCCTACAGTATTCAATACAGTAGCATGCTGTACATGTTTGTAGCCTAGGAGCAATAGGCCAGACCATATAACCTATGTGTGTCGTAGGCTACACTATCAAGTTTGTGTACGTACACTCTATGAGGTTTGCAACAATGATGAAATTGCCTAATGACACCTTGCTCAGACTATAGCCCATCATTGTGCAACACGTGACTGTATTC
>NW_016881474.1:0-352 GCF_001698545.2 Rhinopithecus bieti | reverse complement strand
CTGCCAGTGTGCTTAATAATCATCTAGTATAAGCATTTGCAGTACTTGTGCTTTCAAGCGTCTGTGGAATAGGGCTGCAGATTCTAGAGTCCCTTAGTGGAGTTGGCCAGGAAATGCAGCTGTCCTCTGACCTACCAAAGAGGGAGAAATGCGGTGGCAACCACACTGTCTTGGATATTATGAAATTTGTTTTCAAGTGTTTAATGTTCATTCTTGTTTTATGTTTGAGGAAACTGAGAACTGGATAGATTAATTGACTTGTTTTTGAAATATTTATGTATTTGAGACAGGGTCCAGCTCTGTCACTCATGCTGGAGTGCAGTGGCACAATCATAGCTCACTGCAACCTCGA
>NW_016881473.1:0-448 GCF_001698545.2 Rhinopithecus bieti | reverse complement strand
GATCCACAGACTGTGGATCCACAGACTGGGGATCCACAGACTGTGGATCCCCACCACCCGGCGATCCGGGGCCCCCAGCCGCCGAGGGGCGTGGCGTGGCTACTGCTGGGGGCCCACAGGTAGGTGTACACTGCCTGTGGTATTAGGAGTAATAATATGGTTATTACACATCAATGATCGATTTTAATAATTATCAATGGTACTAATAATAGGATACCATTGTTAATGTTGGAGTGTTATTTTAAGTACCTGATTAGGCACGCTTAGTATTAATTATTAATATTAATGTCATTGAACAATATTATTAGTCCCTAATACTAATCATTACTTTCTCACCAGCATCACTTTGTATTGATTTAAGTAACATTTATTGCCGATATCATTATTTAATTATTAATGGTGATATTAATATTAATTACCATTCCAAATCGTTAACATTTTAATCCAT
>NW_016881472.1:0-976 GCF_001698545.2 Rhinopithecus bieti | reverse complement strand
GATAAGGCACAGATCCTGAACTAACCTGTAAGTCTTGTCTGGTTTTAGGACAGGTAAAATGGGGGAATTGTAAGGGGAGTTTACAGGCTTTAAAAGGCCATGCTGTAACAGGCGAGTGATAACAGGCTTTATTCCTTTTAAAGCATGCTGTGGGATGGGATATTGGCATTTAGCAGGGTAAGGGTGATTAAGTTTTAATGAGATGGTAAGGGGTGCATGATCAGTCGCCAAGGAGGGAGTAGAGGTATCCTATACTTGTGGATTAAGGTGGGGAGATACAAGGGGAGGATGCGAAGGAGGCTTTGAACTGAGGGAAAAGGTAGCAATGAGGTGTGGCTGTAGCCTAGGAATAATCAGGGAAGCAGATAATTTAGTTAAAATGCCTTGGCCTAATAAGGGAACTGGGCAGGTGGGGATAACTAAAAGGAGTGCATTAAAGAATGTTATCCAAGTTGGCAGCACAGTTGGGAAGTTTAAAGAGGTTTAGAAGCCTGGCCGTCAATACTCACAACAGTTATGGAGGCAAGGGAAACAAGCCTTTGAAAAGAAGGTAATGTGGAGTGGGTAGCCTCTGTATTGATTAAGAAGGGGACGGACTTACCTTCCACTGTGAGAGTTACCTAGAGCCTCTGTGATGGTCCTGTAGGCTTCCGAGGCGATCAGGCAGTGTCAGTCTTCAGCTGCTAAGCCGAGAAGATCTGGGAAGGAGTCAGTCAGAGAGCCTTGGGCCAGAGTTCCAGGGGCTCTGGAAGTGGCTGCCAGATGAGTTGAACAGTCTGATTTCCAGTGGGGTCCCGCACAGATGGGACATGGCTTAGGAGGAATCCTGGGCTGCGGACATTCCTTGGCCTAGTGGCCAGATTTCCAACACTTGTAGCAAACTCCTGGGGGAGGCGGTCCTGGAGGAACGCCTGGCTGCTGCAGTTCAGACATTTGGAAGTTCTTGTGCGCTGGAGATGTGGCTGGGGTTTCTCTT
>NW_016881471.1:0-829 GCF_001698545.2 Rhinopithecus bieti | reverse complement strand
GCTTGTTTTCCATTGTTTCTCCAAGTGTGGCAGCATTTAGGAGAATTGTTTTCTTTTTAGGTTTGAATACTGTTTTTTATCTATGAAAGAGGAACTCTGATTTCTCCTAAATGACTGATACATTTAAACATTGTTGCAATATCCAGTTATTTCTTTTCACTGGAAGGAAAGGAGGCATGCAGTTTTATTTTTGTCAGCATGCTCAGGGCCACAAAGGTGTGGACACCTAGGAGCCAGGGTCATTTTCTGAGGACAATGAGAGTCATCGAAATTCACAAGCAGGTGAGGGACAGATTGGGGTGCTGGTTTGAAAGCGCAACATGGAGCTTCCTAAGGTGCAGGCAGCTTGGAGGCAGAGAGGCAAGTGAGAGGCAGGAGTAGCAGCCCAGGCTGTCACCAAGGAGGGGACAATGTGGCAAAATGGAGAAATGCACATGGGTCTGAAAGGTTTAGATAAATGTGGATTTCAACACCTCCTCTCCCACACCCCACTTATCAGCTGTGAACCTGGGACAAGGCACTCCTTTCTGTGTCTTTATGACTTAGCTGAGGTGACCACTAAATAGGAAAAGTGTCTGGCTGGTGACACACAATAAGTAGCTGCAAGTGGTAGCTTTCTTCCCTACCCACTTGAAGCAGAAATTGGTGACCAGTTTTTCCCTCTGAGATGTCCAGCTGGCACCAGAGAAATTCTGAGGCTGGTTGTTCAGACAGGGCCACCATGCCTGGGCAGCATGGCAAATCTGATCCTTGGGCCAGTTTGGAAAAGGTTGTGAAGGAGACAGAGCTGGAAAACGGCCAGATGCCTGTATTCCAATTCATACCCAGG
>NW_016881470.1:0-3783 GCF_001698545.2 Rhinopithecus bieti | reverse complement strand
AGGAAGGAAGGAAGGAAGGAAGGAAGGAGGCATTGGGTTTGTGGAGCAGTAGGTTAGGTGACTGCAGGTGCTGGTGTGAAACAACTACAGAAGGAGCATTACAAGGTGTGTGATTTTTCTCAGAGTTATCTGCATTTGAACAGCATGCCCATGGCTCAGAAAATAACAAAGTAAAATGGGTTAAAAAAATAAAAAAGGTAAAATATTTTAAATAATATTTTATATTTTATGAAAATAGGTATTACAGATTTATCTTCACAAATCAGATTTTCTGGACAGAGACCTCAGTAGTTCAACCAAGAATCTAAAGTGTAAGTTGCCACTAGGAGAGATAGCAAAGCCCTGTCTTCGATGGTGGTTTTTAATTATTGTATGATAGAACATCATTTTCTGCCTACTTTGGCAGGGAGTGGTAGTGGTGGTTGGGAATTGGCATAAGTGGAGGAGGGAGGGAAAAAGGTGGAAGAAAGAGAGGGAAAAGGAAAGTCTTTTTTCTGGTTTCTGTTTGTTAAGATTACATTCAGAAACTAGACACATAGCTATGTGGTCACCGTGTGGAATTCTTTTTCATTGCTCCTCCTTTTGAGGATATAAAATCACTAAATAAAAGCCTGTACCCGAACTTGAAGACATTTCAGAAATATGTCTCCAAATAATACTGGATTATTCACTTTCTCTTTACTTCCTTTCATTTATACTTTAAAACATGGCTTCTAAGTGGAACTCTAGTGTTAATGCTATTGGCGGGCTTAAACCATCCCATACATTTTTGTTGTTGCAGCTATATTGCTACATACTTGATAACCACCCAGTTTGGTAAGTATTTATTGTCTTTTCATTGATATACTTAAATCTCTATGATCTGGTGTTAGATGATTTTTTAAAAATTGTAAGGGTGATTAAAAAGGGGATGGTTTTATTTCCCGGGCAGAAGTTAATACAAGTTTATGACTGCTATCTTGGTTCTCGCAAATGATCCAGTAGACCTCAGGATCTACCTCTTTCAGAACAATTTTGGACTGTCCCTTACAGCTGAATGCTAGAACCACTCCACCAAGGGAGTTAAGAGACATTTTCACCCAATTTTTTAGGCACTCTTGTTAAAACAGTTGATCACACAATGTGTCCTTATCGTCCACCTACTCCTGGGACACAATGCTTAAGGAGTGTTTCGGCTATGTTAGAAAGTGAAAGTATCTTTTAAATTTCTTTGCTCATTAAGGGGGAGCAGTCATGTCACTAATTATTGTGGAAAGGGAGAGTTCTTGGAAAATGACTTGAGAATCATATTTAATGAGAAGGTTGCAATATTCAGCTGCCTGATGTATTCCATTATTGACCAGAATAATTTAATTTCAGGACTTTTATTGAATTCTCACCTTTTAGCAAAAGTAAACTGGTAGAGTATTTTCATTTCCTAATTGGGCCATGTCTCTCTTTCCCTTTTTTTCCACTTGACTGAGTCATGGATTAATTTGTTTCTTGTATTGCTTTCCTTTTGTGATTGGCCCAACTATGGAAAAGCACCCTTTGTGCCTTAGGTTTCCCGTTGGCCAGGTCACATTTCAGCTACTCATTAAAACATGTATTTACTCTACTCTGGAGCACATTGTCTGGCCAACCATGAATTTATAGTGAAATGTAACAGTAAATTGTGCTCTGTGGTCAAAAATGCCAAATGATACACACAGCAGCATAAAGGTTTCCAGCATAGGGTAGAATTAAAGAGCTTAGGACCAGTGCCTGGATTGTTGGCCATATTTTCACAGTGGCCAGTTTTGTTAGATTCAAACTTGGAGAGAGCTTGAAATCACTTGTCTCAGATGTTTGCACTCACAACCACAAAGCCTCTGAGAAACACAGAACTGATCTTGTAATAAGCGCCTGCTGAGTTTCCAAGCCTCTGAGCCTTTCTGAAAGCCTGTTTAGTTTAATGAGGGTTTTCAGATTTCAAAGCTCACACACCTTCACATAAAAACAGATGATTATGACCAAATTAGGGAATGTTGTTCTCTGAGTGTGTTCCCCCAATATGTTCTCTTTTCAGTTGTCAGGCATTGTTTCAGTACACTTTTCGCCTTCCAGACATCATTTTAAAGTACGATTTTGCTAAGTTTATTGTATATAGTTTCTATTTAGGCAGAATGTTATGTTCAATAAAACAGATGTTTCTCTTAACAGTTAAAGACTAATATGCATATTTTTATCCAATAATAAAAGGAACAATCTAAAAAAATGTAAACCTTCAGCTTCTGCTACCGTGAGAACTGGCCTAAGAGGCTAGGCCTCCACGTTCACATGTGTAGCCTACTTCATAGGGCTCTACAACCTGTTTCTTTATGGCTTGAAGGGAAAGAGCCACGTCTATGAAACAGATGGATATAGGAGAGAGAATATTCATACTTCAGTCATTTTACAGGTTACCTTTATGATCACATATAACACTATCTTCACTGAAAAATATAGTGTTTAAATAACTTTAATATGTGTAGCATATTTTGGGTATTATTCTACCTAATTTTTTTTAATGTCTTCTCAGCCACCCTTAAAAAGAAACATAATAATAATTACGATTTGAGGCATTCAAGCCTTACTTGAACACCAAATTATTTATTACATTGTAACCATCATTTTACAAAGAGGCACCACACAACGTGTGAGGTTAAATGTCAGCAGTACAGAAACAGAGAGAAATGGAATATAGGGGTCCTTGAAGAAAGCAAGAAGCATGTGAATGAGAGCAGACTGCACTGGAATGGTGCTGAGCTGGTAGAACCCTTGCCTCCTAAGCCTCTTCAGTTTTCCCACCTGACTCTTGCATCACACAAGCAAATTGACAACACATGAGTTAGAAGTCTCTATAAAGAGCAGTTATTCAGTTTGCTGTTTTCATCTTTCTCTCCAGCTATTATTTTCTTACACACCCCAGCCCAAACACTAAATGCCTTGAATTTTTTCTCTACTCTTTAAATCAGAATTAGCTACGCAAGGTTTGGGAAAGGATATGAAAAGAGGATCTGTGTCTTAATTACAGTCCTGCATTTTAATAATTATTTGTTTTCTAATCAGGGACAACCTTACAACTGTTACTTAAAGCTCCACCCAGTGTAGCTCAAACTGGAGCCTGAGAGTTATGTGATAATTCATACATTTTGTATTTTTATTTCATTTTATTGCTTATCCTAAAAATGTACTCTTACCAATTATGGAGATTACCTTTTTTTTTCACTTTTCTTGTAAAATGCAGCTTACATAGAATTAAATAGTCAAAATATTAAGTAGACAGTATTACTATTCTCTGTTTTAAAAGTGCATGAGGAGTAACTGGTTTGAGACATGCCCTCTTGCTCTAAACAAATAGGAAAACAATACAGAATTTATAAAATACTGTTTTAGACATTGGCCAACACACCGTGCAGTAATGTGATCCCTCAGAAAAGGGAAACAAACAAGTAAGTACTGCAAACACCCGAGCTTCCTGCCTAGCAGCAGGACCAGAGTGTAGCGTAGAAAGGGAGAACCCAAGCAGAGCCTAATTGTCTGGCTGCTTAAAGATGACAGAGATCATATGGTACATTTAGTTCTAGATCCTTGAGGAATTGCCATACTGTTTTCCATAATGGTTGAACTAGTTTACAATCCCACCAACAGTGTAAAAGTGTTCCTATTTCTCCACATCCTCTCCAACACCTGTTGTTTCCTGACTTCTTAATGATTGCCATTCTAACTGGTGTGAGATCGGCACTATTCACAATAGCAAAGACTTGGAATCAACCCAAATGT
>NW_016881469.1:0-1641 GCF_001698545.2 Rhinopithecus bieti | reverse complement strand
CAAGCAATTCTTCAGTCTCAGCCTCCCAAGTAGCTGGGATTACAGGTGGGTGCCACCACACCTGGCTAATTTTTATATTTTTAGTAGAGACGAGGTTTCACCATGTTGGCCAGGCTGGTCTTGAACTCGTGACCTCAGGTGATCCACCCACCTCAGCCTCCCAAAGTGCTGGGATTACAGGCATGAGCCACCACACCTGGTTGAAAAAATAAGTCTTTTCTGTAATATTTTGTTTTCCATTCTTTTTTTCCCCTATAATCAATATCCTGTTGCTAGAAGTGAGCTGCAAATATAATTGTTATCTTTGTAGGCAGACAGGTATTTTCTTTCTAGTTGTTTTAAGGTTTTCTCAGGTGTGGTGGCTCATGCCTATAATCCTAGTGCCTTGGGAAGATGGCTTGAGCCCAGGAGTTTGAGATCAGCCTGGGCAACATGGCAAGACTCTGTCTCTATAAAATAAAAAAATAACTCCAGCCTGGGCGACAAAGCAAGACTCCATCTCAAAATAAATAAACAAATAATTAGCTAGACGTGACGGCACACATTTGTAGTTCTACCTGCTTAGGAGGCTGAGGTGGAAGGATTGCTAGGGCCTAGGAGTTTGAAGCTTCAGTGAGCTATGATCACACTACCGCCATCTAGCCTGGGCAATAGAGTGAGACCCTGTCTCAAAAAAAAAAAAAAAAAAAAAAAGACTTTTCTTCAGTATCCTGCAGTTTCTCCACAGTGTGTTTCAGAGCTCAGGACTCTTCAACCTGAGGACTGTGTCTTTCTTCCATTAAAATTCTCAACCATTATCTATTGGAATATTATATTTTCCCCATTCTCTCAGTCACATTCAGGAACTCCTATTAGATATATATTAGTCTATCTCATTCTTTCACTCATTTTTTTTAGCTATTCTTTCATATTTTCTATCTTATCACTTTCCCACTTTTTCAGATTTTGAATAATTTCATCAGCTCTCTTTTCCAGTTCACTTATTCTCTCTTTGCCTGAGTCTAATAATCTCCTGTTTAATGCATCACTGAGTCTTTAATGTCTTCTTTGTTATTAAGTATAATTTTCCAGTGCTAAGAGTCATTAATTTCAGTGGTTATGTCTTTCATTTCTTCATATTGTATTTGATTTTTTTTCCCTATGGTTTATTTTCTTATCTTTAATTCTTCTACATATATTTATTATATAATGTTTTTCATGTTGTTCTATCATGTGTAGTTCTCAGAGTGTTCTCTTGCTTGCGGTGTCCACCAACCCTTCCTTATGATGAATTGCTTCCTTGTCTAGTTTTGTTTCTTCTCAGCTGAACCTGTGGCTAGAATCACCCCAAAAGCAGGAATTCCACAAGGGAGTGCCCCAAACTGTTCTGAAACGGGGCTGGTTGAGATTCCAAAAACACCAAGCGGTAAACATCAGGGGATTGGTTCAAAGCATTTATTAGAGGAATGTACATACAAAGTGAGCTGCTGTGGATCCTCAAGGCAGAGAAAACATATAGGGAAAAACATTTCAGCTGGCTGGGTCACAGAGCACTTAAAGCATTCTGTATCTCTCTGGACAGAAGGAAAAGCAGGGAAAGTTTATAATATTTAATATTATACACATCCATAATTTTTATTGTGAGCTCTTCTTCAGCACATT
>NW_016881468.1:0-489 GCF_001698545.2 Rhinopithecus bieti | reverse complement strand
ATCATTGCTGCCAGACCCAGACTTAAGTAAGCCACTCCACAACTGTGCTGAAATACTAGCCCAGGTACATGGAGTCAGAGAAGACCTCCAGGACCGACCGCTACCAGATGCAGACCTCACCTGGTTCACTGACAGAAGCAGCTTCGTCAAGGACAGAGGTATGCGGGGGCGGCGGTAACCTCAGAGACTGAGATAGTTTGGGCTGAGCTTTTACCTCCAGGAACATCCGCTCAAAAGGCTGAGTTAATAGCCTTGGCACAAGCCCTGAAACTAGGCAAAGACCATAAACTGACAGTATATACTGACAGCCGGTATGCATTTGCCACTGCCCACATACATGGGGCTATATACAGAGAGAGGGGGCTTCTCACAGCTGAAGGAAAAGACATTAAAAATAAAGAAGAAATCTTAAATCTTCTGGCTGCCCTTTGGGAACCCAAAAAGCTGGCTATCGTCCACTGTCCGGGACCTCAAAAAACCACTCCCCCA
>NW_016881467.1:0-1645 GCF_001698545.2 Rhinopithecus bieti | reverse complement strand
CCTTTCCATGGATAACTGAAAATAACACAAAATGGAAAACAGAAATGCCCACCTTTTATTAAACTAGGAAACATTCAAAACCCGAAACCACAGAATATATGAAGTTGGGCTTGTAGGAAAGCACAACTGCCACTGCAGACTGAGGCAGCAAGCAGAGGTCTCCAGCAACACTGGACCAGCTCGAAGAACAGGTGGAAAATCCTCACACCACATCTGATGCCACAGAGTGCCAAGGGGCAAGCAGCTGGTTGTAAGGTCAGGAAGAACAGGGAGCAAACAGTCCCTCAGCTGCCAATCTTTGTCATCTAAGCCAATGTTACTCCCCTAATCCACACATGAATGTACACACCCAAATCCACGTACTGTGTGTGCCTTTGCCGTAGTCAGGAGGCTCTGACAACCCAGAGCAGAGCAATCAACATAAGCTACGCTAAATAAATTATGGTGCATCCACAGAATGGAATATTATATTAAAAAGGAAGAGGCAGAGCTACAGTACTTACTGATTATATGCCTCCAAGATATATTACACGAAAAAAATCAAAGCACAGAAGAGTGTGTAAAATAAGCTACCATTTGTGTTTTTAAAGGGTGGCATGTGTGTTTATATGTATCTGGAAGGATACTGCTCTGCATGGACCTGAGAGACCAGCGGTTAGAGCAAGGAAAGAGAAAATGCGCATTGTGTGTACCCTGCATTAGTTAGAGTATTTTACCAAATATGTGTGCTCCTTTCGAAAATCTGAAAAAGATTTACATAGGCATCTCCCTCAGTGATGGTTAAGAGGCTGGGAAGGGGAGCAGGGAGGGAAGGACACAGAGGGAAAGGTTAAGAGGTACAAAAATACAGTTAGATAGAATAAATTCTAGTGTCCAACAGCACAATAGGGCGACTATAATTTATTATATAATTCAGAATAACTACAAGAATGAAATTAGAATGTTCCTAATGCAAAGAAATGATAAATGTTTGAAGTGATGGATATCCAAATTACCCTGATTTGATCATCACACATTGTATGCTTCTATCAAAATACTACACGTACCCCATAAATATGCACAACTATTATGCATCCATAATAACTAAAAATAAAAAAAGTAAAGGCATCTCTTAACATGTATGTCTTTAAAATTAGAAACTTGCTACATTTTAAATAAAAGAGAAACAAATGACTTCTGTGAACTATTTCAATCTTTTCAAGTATACAAGATTTAGTAATCTCTATACAACTTTACATTAATTACACTTATTTTTACTAATAGTAGCATTACATGTTCAAAATTTGACTGTTATTTAGTTTTCTGACATTACAATGGCACAACTTTAAAATCTGTATTACTTTTTCCTTTATATTTTAGGAGTCTTCTTGGGCCAGAATATAAAATAAATAGCTCTAGAAAAAACTAAATAAAAATGAAAAAAACAGGGTATCTGTCACCCCACACTTCCTAATCAATATGGCTTATTTTTTGCTACTTTTTTTTTTTTTGAGACAGAATTTCACTCTTGTTGCCCAGGCTGGAGTGCAATGGCATGATCTCGGCTAACCACAACCTCTGCCTCCTGGGTTGAAGTGATTCTCCTGCCGCAGCCTCCTAAGTAACTGGGATTATAGGCATGCGCCACCTCACCCGACTAATTTTG
>NW_016881466.1:0-1941 GCF_001698545.2 Rhinopithecus bieti | reverse complement strand
AAAGACACATGCACCCATATGTTTACTGTGGCACTATTCACAATAGCAAAGATTTGGAAACACCCCACATGTCCATCAATGATAGACTGGATTAAGAAAATGTGGCACATATACACCATGGAATACTATGCAGCCATAAAAAAGGATGAGTTCATGTCCTCTGTAGGGACATGGATGAAGCTGGAAACCATCATTCTCAGCAAACTATCGCAAGGACAGAAAACCAAACACCGCATGTTCTCACTCATAGGTGGGAATTGAACAAAGAGAACCCTTGGACACAGGAAGGGAAACATGACACACTGGGGCCTGTCATGGGGTCGAGGGAGAGGGATAGCATTGGGGATATACCTAATGTAAATGACGAGTTAATGGGTGCAGCACGCCAACTTGGAACATGTATACATATGTAGCAAACCTGCACATTGTGCACATGTACCCTAGAACTTAAAGTATAATAATAAAAAAATAAATAAAAAAAGAAGACAACTACTTTGCAAACTTCTATCCTCATTATATCAACTTACTGTTCCTTATTCTAAAATTAGAAGTATAGAAAATTTAAAAGGAAACTTACAAGGAGTTTCCTAAGTGTATTCCTTTTCATTCCAGGATTATAATTCTGAAAAGTTACAGACTAAAAGTTCTGAAGACCAGGAATCCAAAACTTCCTCTGGAAGTATTTACAAACAAAGCATTTCTGTTTTAAATATGTTTTGTAAGCCTTAACAGGATTACTGGAATAAGGCTGACCTTACTGATGGGTCATTCTCCAGGAGTTCAGTGAGCCGTTGTACTTGTTCTGGCTGGATGGACCGCCCTAAGAGTGCTTCTGTGTTAGTGTAGATGAGGAATGCTGAGACCACGCCTAATAAGGTGCCCACACCCAAAGAACCTAGGCTGTCATACAGTGGATTGCCTAAATAAAGCACATAAAAAAAATCAATAAATTAACATTTTATATTATTTCAGTGAACTTTATAGAGAGCAAAGAACCAGAACCGGAAATCAAGGCACTTGAAATTTATTCCTAATTTCTTTAATTACTTCCTTTAATGACTCCTAATAGTTTTAATATATTTTAATATACTACAAAATGAGGATGCTACAACTTGCTTCCATAAGAGCATTATGTGACATAATTAAGATCTACTTGTACCTGTCATTACATATGTGAAGTTTCTGAGCACAGACACCAATACAAAAAAATGACATAATGAGGAGTCCATTTCTTTTAGATGTATCAGTAGCACTTTTCCTACACCAGACAGACAAAATAACAGTAAAATCAAAAGCTGAAAGAAACCATTTTCTGTGTCTTCTTCCTACTAATGTTCTGTAAGAGAATTAAGCCCTACAGAAAATCATATGGGTGACTCTCTTCTCATCCAACCAAGGATGATATATAGCTAGTATCATTCTAGATACAAAGGGAAGAACTTAATTCATTACATGCCGTAGGTGCCTCAATGTGGTACTTCTCAAAGTGTGGTTCCTGGACCAGCAGCATCACTTGAAAACTTGGTAGAAAAGCAGATTCTCAGACCTCATTTCAGGCCTCTGAATAAAAAATTCTGGATGTGGGTTTCAGCATTCTGTGTTTCCCCAAGCCCTGCAGGTGATTCTGATTCTAATATTTGCCTTAGGTTGTCAGGGCTTCTCTCCCAGAACCAATGAGAAAGGCTGATTTATCATCTATGAATGTATAAGTAATATTTATATAACAGACACCAATAAATACATTTTAAATCTTTATAATAAATTTTACACACGGCTTTTATGACTACAAGTCTTTTATTCCAAAGATGAAATGTCATCAATATATTTAACTCTTTTAATGCTTGACAAAACATATATTTTGCTAAGCTATAACACTAAAAGCAAACTCATTTATCTATACTAAGTGTTAAAAATGATCCACTTGTAAAACATTATCCATTA
>NW_016881465.1:0-350 GCF_001698545.2 Rhinopithecus bieti | reverse complement strand
GGTATAAAATATAGACATAATAGATATAATAGATATAGGTATAAAATATAGACATAATAGATATAATAGATATAGGTATAAAATATAGACATAATAGATATAATAGATATAGGTATAAAATATAGACATCATAGATATAATAGATATAGGTATAAAATATAGACATAATAGATATAATAGATATAGGTATAAAATATAGACATAATAGATATAATAGATATAGGTATAAAATATAGACATAATAGATATTGGTATAAAATATGGACATAATAGATATAATAGATATAGGTATAAAATATAAGTATAATAGATATAATATATATAGGTGTAAAATATAGACATAATAGATA
>NW_016881464.1:0-575 GCF_001698545.2 Rhinopithecus bieti | reverse complement strand
GCACTTAGCCCATTTACATTTAAGGTTAATGTTGTTATGTCATTATGAATGACAGAATTTGATCCTGTCATTATGATGTTAGCTGGTTATTCTGCTCATTAGTCAATGCAGTTTTTTCCTGGCATGTCTTTACATTTTGACATGTTTTTGCAGTGGCTGGTGCCAGTTGTTCCTTTCCATGTTTAGTGCTTCCTTCAGGAGCTCTTCTAGGGCAGGCCTGGTGGTGACAAAATCTCTCAGCATTTGCTTGTCTGTAAAGGATTTTATTTCTCCTTCAGTTATGAAACTTCGTTTGGCTGGATATGAAATTCTGGTTTGAAAATTATTTTCTTTAAGAGTGTTGAATATTGGCCCCACTCTCTTCTGGCTTGTAGAGTTTCTGCTGAGAGATCCGCTGTTAGTCTGACGGGCTTCCCTTTGTGGGTAACCTGACCTTTCTCTCCGGCTCCCATTAACATTTTTTTCCTTCATTTCAACTTTGGTTAATCTGACAATTATGTGTCTTGGAGTTGCTCTTCTCGAGAGTACCTTTGTGGCATTCTCTGTATTTCCTGAATTTGAATGTTGGCCTGCCT
>NW_016881463.1:0-350 GCF_001698545.2 Rhinopithecus bieti | reverse complement strand
TTAGTTAGTTACTTACTTACTTATTTAGAAATAGAGTCTCACTGTGTCACCCAGGCCAAAATGTAGTGGTATGATCACAGCTCACTGCAGTCTCAACCTTCCAGGGTCGAACCAATCCTCAGGCTTCCACCACCTGAGTAGCTGGGACTACAGGTGTGCCATGTCCTGCTAATGTTTTATTTTATTTTTTTATTTTTTGTAGAGACAGGATCTCGTTATGTGGCCAAAGCCGGTCTCAAACTGCTGGTCTCAAGCAATCATTATGTTAGCCTCCTTAAGCGCTGAGATTATAGACATGAGCCACGGCACACAGCTGGTTTATTTATTTATTTTCTCAGAACTCTATGAAA
>NW_016881462.1:0-576 GCF_001698545.2 Rhinopithecus bieti | reverse complement strand
TCTCAGGACCCAGGGCCCCATTTTTTCACGTCAATACATAGGTCTCAATACTGACTGACACTCTCTCCACCTCCTAGCATCACTTTGAATCTTCTGGAACCCACCCACCACTGCCCAAGTCACGATTGAAGCTCAGCCAACCAAAGTTTCTGAACGGAAGGATGTTCTTCTACTTATCCACAATTTGCCCCAGAATCCTGCTGCCTACTTCTGGTACAAAGGGCAAATAATGGACCTCCACCATTACATTCAGCATATACAATAGACACTGAAAGAGTTATATTTGGGCCTGCATACAGTGGACGAGAAACAGTATATTCCAACGCTTCCCTGCTGATCCAGAGTGTCACCTAGAAGGACGCAGGATCCTACACCGTAGAAATCATAAAGCGAGGTGATAGGACTGAAGGAGTAACTGGACATTTCACCTTATACCGTGAGTGATTCCACATGATCCCTGGGTGTTGGGGGGTGGGGGTCACTTCTACTTTGCACACACAGGATTGTCAGGCCTAGACTGTGCCTGTGTCCCACTCTGCGTGTGTCCCATGTTGGGGTTTCGGCATTTAGTGCAGG
>NW_016881461.1:0-487 GCF_001698545.2 Rhinopithecus bieti | reverse complement strand
ACCAGGTTCCCACTGATGAGGCCCCTAATCACCACTCCTCCATTGACCAGGTCCCACTGACCAAGTCCCCACTGGCCACGTCTTCCTAACCAGGCCCGCACTTAATACGCCTCATGGGCCAGACCCCACTGACCAATTTCCCACTGACCCGGTCCCACTGCCCAGGTTCCCACTGACAAGACCACAATTTACCAGGTTGCTGCTCACCCGACCCCCACTGAACAATTCTCCATGCATCAGTCCCCAGCTGACCAAGTCCCTTCTGACCAGGCCCTCACTGACCAGACTCCAAGCCACTAAGGCCCCACACTGACCAGGCCCCTAGTATAGTGTATAGGCCCCACCAACCAGTTTTTCACTGTTTATGTTCCAACCAATCAGGCCACACTAATAAGGCCACCACTGACCAGGTCCCCTCACTGACCAGGCTTCCAATGACTAGGTTGTCAGGTCCCCACTGATGAGGCCTTTACTGAGGAGGCCACCA
>NW_016881460.1:0-943 GCF_001698545.2 Rhinopithecus bieti | reverse complement strand
CATGCAGTATTTGGTTTTCTGTTCCTGTGTTACTTCACTAAGGATAATGGCCTCCAGCTCCATCCATGTTGCTGCAGCGGATATAATCTCGTTCTTCTTTATGGCAGTGTGTGGTATATATTTCATGGTATATATGTACCACATTTTATTTATCCACTCTACCATTAATGGCCAATTAGGTTGATTCTATATTTTTGCTATTGTGAACAGTGCTGTGATGAACATACACATGCATGTGACTTTATGGTAGAATGATTTATACTCCTTTGGGTATATACACAACAATGGAATTGCTGGGTCGAGTGGTAGTTCTGTTTTGAGGTTCTCTCAGAAATTGCCAACTGCTTTCCACAATGGCTGAAGTAATTTACATTCCAACAAGCAGCATTTCCTTTTCTCTGCAAACTCACCAGCTTCTATTTTTTTTATTTTTTATTTTTTTTAATCTAGAACTGGAAGTACCATATGACCCAGCCATCCCATTACTGGGGATATACCCAAAGGATTATAAATCATGCTGCTATAAAGACACATGCACACGTATGTTCATTGCGGCACTATTCACAATAGCAAAGACTTGGAATCAACCGAAATGTCCATCAGTGACAGACTGGATTAAGAAAATGTGGCACGTATACACCATGGAATACTATGCAGCCATAAAAAAGGATGAGTTTGTGTCCTTTGTAGGGACATGGATGCAGCTGGAAACCATCATTCTCAGCAAACTACGGCAAGAACAGAAAACCAAACACCGCATGTTCTCACCCATAGGTGGGAACTGAACAATGAGATGACTTGGACTCGGGAAGGAGAACATCATACACCGGGGCCTATTATGGGGAGGGGGGAGGAGGGAGGGATTGCTTTGGTAGTTATACCTGATGTATAACTCAACGACTTGATGGGTGCTGACGAGTTGATGGGTGCAGCACACCAACAT
>NW_016881459.1:0-488 GCF_001698545.2 Rhinopithecus bieti | reverse complement strand
GAGAAAGAAATATAGGGTATTCAAATAGGAAGAGAGGAAGTCAAATTGTCTCTGTTTGCAGATGACATGATTGTATATTTAGAAAACTCCATCATCTCAGCCCAAAATCTCCTTAAGCTGATAAGCAACTTCAGCAAAGTCTCAGAATACAAAGTCAATGTGCAAAAATCACAAGCATTCCTATACACCAGTAACAGACAAACAGAGAGCCAAATCATGAATGAATTCCCATTCACAATTCGTACAAAGAGAATAAAATACCTAGGAATACAACTTACAATGGATGTAAAGGATCTCTTCACGGAGAACTACAAACCACTGCTCAAGGAAATAAGAGAGGACACAAATAAATGGAAAAACATTCCATGCTCACGGATAGGAAGAATCAATATCGTGAAAATGGCCATACTGCCCAAAGTATTGTATAGATTAAATGCTATCCCCATCAAGCTATCGTTGACTTTCTTCACAGAATTGGGAAAAAAACT
>NW_016881458.1:0-1936 GCF_001698545.2 Rhinopithecus bieti | reverse complement strand
TGCACATAAACTTTTTTTTTTTCCCAATAGTTTTACATTCAGGAGGCCTAGTTACTTTTAAATTATACATTTTTTGCATAAATTCCTTTTTTAACACACTTTTTTATAATCTTTTCTTTTTTTTTTTTTTTTTTTTTTTTTTTTTTTTTTTTTTTTTTTTTGAGACGGAGTCTTGCTCTGTCGCCCGGGCTGGAGTGCAGTGGCCGGATCTCAGCTCACTGCAAGCTCCGCCTCCCGGGTTTATGCCATTCTCCTGCCTCAGCCTCCGGAGTAGCTGGGACTACAGGCGCCCGCCACCTCGCCCGGCTATTTTTTTGTATTTTAGTAGAGACGGGGTTTCACCGTGTTAGCCAGGATGGTCTCGATCTCCTGACCTCGTGATCCGCCCGTCTCGGCCTCCCAAAGTGCTGGGATTACAGGCTTGAGCCACCGCGCCCGGCCTAATCTTTTTCTTTCACAACTTTTACAGGCAATTTTCCACATACCTTAACTTTCTGACTTATTACAAACACTTCTTTCTTTAAACAACCAGTTAATTTATTTCAGGACAAGAATTTACCATATAACACTCTTTTATATAAATTCCGCCCCCCCCCTTTTTTTTCCGAAGATGATAACCATTCTTTTCCAAAGCAAACCTTTTTTTATGTCTGTGGACTAGACCGTCTAAGGCCACAAGATTAGAAGTTACTATAATACATGTTACACTGTTAACTTTTAGCAAACTTTACTTTTGTTGAAAACCTTGTAAGTTTGGGATTTTAATTATCCTTTGCTATTAATAAGACCTTGTTTTGTCCAAATTAGAATTGGTATGATGGCTTTTAACGGAATATGGTACACTTTTTTTTTAACTACTTATATACTCTCTTTCTCTCTTTGACTTTGTCTCTCTCTCTTTGACTTTCTTTTGCCTCTGTCATTTCCTCTCTCTCTCTGCCTGTCTTTCTCTCTCTCTCTCCTTGACTCCCTCTTTGTCTGTCTCTTCCTTTCTGTCTCTTTGCCTCTTTTCCTCTCTGTCTCTTTCCTTTCTCTCTCCCTGCTGGTCTTTCCTTGCCTCTGCCAGCTGCTTATGCTGCTGTTCTCTCAACCACTGTGTGTTGGGAGCGGGGGGGTCTAAAACCAACTGTAACCAAGTGTCTATGTACAGGAACTGGTCTGGGTTCCCTGGCTTACATGTTACCTTGTGCTACATCTTTGAAACAAGGTACCTGCCCAGGCTTCCTTCTAATGGCCAAGCTACCTCTAATGCTGGCCAGTCTATCTTATACAAAGTTTTAAGTTTTCCTGGTGTCATAGTACTCCATAGTCTCCCTTAAATCCTTTTTTTGAAAATTTTCAACATAGTTCCTAGTGGGATGGGCTTACTTTGTGCCTCACCCATGTTTCCTCTAGACAAAACACTATGCTCACACCATACACACACCACAAAACAATGGGTAAAAGGGCACACACACACACTTTTGTAGTTTACACCAAACCAAGATCAAAACCAAAATCAGAGTATCCAGAAATCCAAGCCAGGTCAAAACCAAAGTACCAAGCAATCCAAGTCAAGTCAAAACAAAACCAAAGTGCCGGTACAGGCACACCGTGGGTGATCAGGCCACGCTTCCACTCAAATGGAGTAGGCAAGTTCCCAAGACCAATCCTGTCAAGCAATTCAAACCAAGTCAAAACCAAAGTGCTGATAAAGGCACGCCGTGGGTGATCAGGCCACGCTTCCACTCAAATGGAGTGGGCAAGTTCCCAAGACTGGTCCTGTCAAGCAATTCAAACCAAATCAAAACCCAAACCCAAACCAAAGTGCCGATAAAGGCACACCATGGGGAATCAGGCCACGCTTCCACTCAAATGGAGTGTGCAAGTTTCAAAGACTAGTCTTACCAAGTTTTAGATGTCCAGACTCCAAGTGCCCGTTCATTCCCGGTGTTCA
>NW_016881457.1:0-943 GCF_001698545.2 Rhinopithecus bieti | reverse complement strand
AATAAAAAAAAAAAAAAAAAGTGCATCATAAGGATGAATCATATGAAACTTAAAATTACCCACATAGACACAGAATTCAAATTCAATCTTATTTTCCAAATTTCTAAGAACATTTGCCCAGCCCTACATAAACAGAACAATTTTCACTCCCAAGCTTAGAAGTGCAGTCTCTGCCATGTTTGGTCTGGGGGTGAAAAGGGCAAGGGCGTGGGACTGAGCTGCAGGAGTTCTGATTGTGCTCGCAGTCCTGCCACCAACACACTCTGAGATGTTGGGTGAGAGACTTGGCTACTCTTTAAATAAAACCATAGGCTTCTGTTAAAGAAAAAAGTCATTCAATCATACTTGATAAAGCACAGTAAGGAAAACTGTATTCAGGACCATTACAATAGGCATAGAAACCACTGCAACAGAGTCTTGCAGTTGAGGAGAGAGACTGGGCTCAACTCAGAATACAGCATTGACAAGTGGGAATTTATAGGCAAGAAGCAGTGTGTAGACCAATGGATGGAAAATTGCCAAGAGGAAACCTCCTGGGTAAGGCGGATTCTGGTAAAAACCAACCTCACAGGACTCTTGCTAAAGACAGGTCAGGTAGAATTGGGGGAGGAGCAAGATGGCCGAATAGGAACAGCTCCAGTCTCCAACTCCCAGCGCGAGCGACACAGAAGACCGGTGATTTCTGCATTTTCAACTGAGGTACTGGGGTCATCTCACTAGGGAGTGCCGGACAATCAGTGCTGGTCAGCTGCTGCAGCCCGACCAGCGAGAGCTGAAGCAGGGCGAGGCATCGCCTCACCTGGGAAGCGCAAGGGGGAAGGGAATCCCTTTTCCTAGCCAGGGGAACTGAGACACACAACACCTGGAAAAGCGGTTTAGTCCCACCCCAATACTGCGCTGTAATCAAACGGGCACACCGGGAGAATATATCCCACACCTGGCC
>NW_016881456.1:0-485 GCF_001698545.2 Rhinopithecus bieti | reverse complement strand
CAGGAAATGGTCATTGCTGCTTGATTTTTCTCATCCCCAGTCTCAAGGGGATGCTGGGCCAATGAGTTCAGACACTTGCCATCAGGCTGTCCCTTTAGGAGTCACTGAAAGGGCCGTGTGGTGAGGAAAGCCCCAGGCACTAGGAGTAAGAGAAGATGTAACTTGCCACCAGCTTGCTGGGTGACCACAGAAAACTCACTTCTTCCCCTGGGCCTGAGGAGCGGGGTCCAGTGAGTGTATTAAGAGCTGCATTGGTCAGGTGACTCTACTCTGTGACTGCATCGCTCAGGGGACTTTTCCATCTATTTGTTCCTGCCCCTGGCAAGGCCGCAGGTGGCCATTTGGAAGAATGGCACAGGCCATGGTTTTAATCTCCTCTGCTCTTCTTCAGCATTTCATTTTCCTGAACCCACATCTTCCTCCTACCCTGACTTTCTTGCTTCTCTCTAAGCCACTTTCTCCCCCTGCCCTTGTTTTTCCCTTTT
>NW_016881455.1:0-345 GCF_001698545.2 Rhinopithecus bieti | reverse complement strand
ACAGGAGAGCACATGCCGGGGAGCACCCAGCCTCCTGCTGACCCGAGGCCTGTCCCAGAGCCCAGGAGGCTGCAGAGGCCTCTCCATGGGAACACTGTGCATGTCTGGTACCTAAGTAGCCCACCGCCTCCCCAGCCCTGGGGGCTCCTGGCACAGCTGTCCGGACCCTCCCTGTTCCCTGGGAAGCTCCTCCTCACAGCCCCGCCTCCAGTTCCAGGTGTGGTTATTGTCAGGGGGTGTCAGGCTGTGGTGGATACAGCTACGGTTACCACAGTGGTGCCGCCCACAGCAGCAACCAGGCCAACTAGACAGGCCCCTGCCGCGCAGCCCCAGGCCTCCAGCTCA
>NW_016881454.1:0-346 GCF_001698545.2 Rhinopithecus bieti | reverse complement strand
CACTTCTAGGGTCCCCACCAAGGTCCCATCTCCTTACTGGGACCCAAATTCTCATTAGGTCATTTCAGCCCTGTGAGTGCCAAACATTCAGCTAGGCTCTCCAGCCTCTTAACTACCACTTCAGACTCAGTTTCTTAGCCTCTTAGCCCTCTACTGTTAACCAATCACCAAATGTGGGAAAAGCACTACAGACTGTCAGGGTCACCTCCTTGGCCTGGTCACTCAAGTCCTGACTGAGGTCTCCAATTACCTTCAAACAGTTGTTTTTGGGGTGGGGCACATTTTGTCCAGTTTCTGCAACTGCTTTTGTGGGCAGGCTAACCTATAACAAGCTAGATAATTATCA
>NW_016881453.1:0-645 GCF_001698545.2 Rhinopithecus bieti | reverse complement strand
TACATTTGCAATGAACATTCATGTACATAAGTTCTTATACCTTTAAGTAAATATTAGGAATGTAATAGCTAATAGATTTAGGTTTAGTTTTAAGAAACTGTCGCAATATTTGCCAAAATGGTTGTAGCATTTTATATTTTTATCAGCAGTATATGAGAATTCCACACTCCTGCCAACACTTTGTATGGGCCTTCTTTTAAAATTTTAGATATTTTCGTGTTTACAATAGTATTTTATTATGGGTCAATAATGCCTAATAATATTGAGTGTCTCTTTATGTACTTACACGCCATCTCTATATATTTAGTAAAGTGTATGTTCACATTTTTTTGCTTCCTTTTTTTATTTTTGCTTATTTTCTCATTATTAAATTTTAATAGGTTTTTTACATACTCTGGATCCAAATCCCATATTAGACATGAGATTTGCAAGTATTTTCTCCTTGTCTGAGTTTTCTGTTTGTTCTCATAATACTGTCTTTCAAACAGCAGATGCTCTTAATTTTGACGGGGTCCAATTTATTAGTTGTTCTTGTGCATTGTGCTTTTGGGGCTTCATCTAAGAAATTTTTGATTAATTGAATATTGCAAAGATTTTTTTCTGTATTTTCATCTAAAAGTTCATAGCTTATAATACTTTATTTTA
>NW_016881452.1:0-1397 GCF_001698545.2 Rhinopithecus bieti | reverse complement strand
ATACAGGAGCATCCAGATTCCTAAAGCAAGTCCTTAGAGACTTACAAAGAGACTTAGACACCCACACAATAATAATGAGAGACATCAACACCCCACGATCAACATTAGACAGATCAATGAGACAGAAAGTTAACAAAGATATCCAGAAATTGAACTCAGCTCTGCACCAAGTGAACTTAATAGACATCTACAGAATTCTCCACCACAAATGAACAGAATATACATTCTTCTCAGCACCACATGACACTTATTCCAAAATTGACCACATAGTTGGAAGTAAAGCACTCCTCAGCAAATGTAAAAGAACAGAAATTGGAACAAACTGTCTCTCTCTCTCTCTTTTTTATTATACTTTAAGTTCTAGGGTACATGTGCACAAGATGTAGGTTGTTACATATGTATACATGTGCCATGTTGGTGTGCTGCACCATTCAACTCATCAGCACCCATCAACTCATCATTTACATCAGGTATAACTCCCAATGCCATTCCTTCCCCCTCCCACCTCCCCATTATAGGCCCCAGTGTGTGATGTTCCCTTCCCGAATCCAAGTGATCTCACTGTTCAATTCCCACCTATGAGTGAGAACATGCACTATTTGGTGTTCTGTTGTTGTGATAGTTTGCTGAGAATGATAGTTTCCAGCTGCATCCATGCCCCTACAAAGGACACGAACTCATCCTTTTTCATGGCTGCAAAGTATTCCATGGTGTATATGTGCCACATATTCTTAATCCAGTCTGTCACTGATGGACATTTTAGTTAATTCCAAGTCTTTGCTATTGTGAGTAGTGTTGCAATAAACATTCTAACTGGAGTGAGATAGTATCTCATTGTGGTTTCGATTTGCATTTTTCTGATGGTCAGTTATGATGAGCATTTTTTCATCTGTCTGTTGACTGTATGAATGTCTTCTTTTGAGAAATGTCTGTTAATACCCTTTGCCCACTTTTGATGGGGTTGTTTGTTTTGTCTTTTTTTTTTTGTAAATTTGAACAAACTGTCTCTCAAACCACAGTGCATCAAACTAGAACTCAAGATTAAGAAACTTAGTCAAAACCGCTCGACTACATGGAAACTGAACAACCTGCTCCTGAATGACTACTGGGTACATAACGAAATGAAGACAGAAATAAAGATGTTCTTTGAAACCAATGACAACAAAGATAAAACATACCAGAATCTCTGGGACACATTTAAAGCAGTGTGTAGAGGGAAATTTATAGCACTAAATGTCCACAAGAGAAAACAGGAAAGATCTAAAATTGACACCCTCACATCACAGTTAAAAGAACGAGAGATGAAACAGAAACACATTCAAAAGCTAGCAGATGGCAAGAAATAACTAACATCAGTGCAGAACTGAAGGAGATAGAGACACAAAAAAAACTTCAAA
>NW_016881451.1:0-488 GCF_001698545.2 Rhinopithecus bieti | reverse complement strand
GTCCAGATTAACATCAGCATCCAGTTTCCTGACCACAAGTCAATGGCCATCCCACTCACTCCTCCACCAACCCGGTCCCAAGCTCCTGTTTCCACTGACAGACACTCACCTGGTCCCAGACCAGGACTCTGAGACAGGTGGCTGGAAGGAGAGCTCACTGATGACCCTGTTGTTTCTCAGGTTAGATGGTGTTGGATTTGCTGGAGCAGGAAAAGAACCGTAAGTCATCAGCCAGGTCTGGTTCCCTCCGGCCAGACTGATCCCCACCAGGTATCCCACTCCTTCCCTGAACCCCGTGCTGGGCCAAGGCCACAAGGTGAGGTCATAGCAGCCTGGAACCTGAACTCCAGCTCTTCTTCCTGGTCTACACGTGGAGGGCACAGAGCAAACTTCACTAGACACCTGCTGTGAGCCAGGGCCACTGTGCCAGACACTCTCCTTCCAAACAAACCCAGGAAGTAGGAGTTACTATGTCCATTTCACAGAGA
>NW_016881450.1:0-349 GCF_001698545.2 Rhinopithecus bieti | reverse complement strand
AGGAGTCGAATCATCATCTTCCCCCTGAATATTACTTTCTCCCACGTGTGTGTCTACTCCCAGCAATATTGCCTGTCTCATATTCCCCTCTCGGGGGGAAAGTTCAAGCAATAACACTGGGTGCATGTACAACTTTTCTGATGTTTAAAGTAATATCATGCTCACCAGGTGGACATCAGGAAAGAGTCTATTAATTATTAATATTAATACATATAATAAATATTAATATTAATAATCGATATTAATGATAACAATAAACCGCGTAAAAATTGATGCGGGATTAAAATGTTAAAGATTTGGAATGGTAATTACTATTAATCTCACCATAAATAATCAACCAATGTTATCC
>NW_016881449.1:0-726 GCF_001698545.2 Rhinopithecus bieti | reverse complement strand
TTTTTTTTTTTTTGACAGGATCTCACTCTCTCACCCAGCCTAGAGTACAGTGGTATAATCTCGGTCCACCGCAACCTCCGCTTCCTGGGCTCAGATGATCCTCCCGCTTCAGCCTCCCAAGTAGCTAGGACTACAGGAATGTGCCACCACCATGACAGGTTAATTTTGTATTTTTTGTAGAGATAGGGTTTCACCATGTTGTCCCCACTGGTCTCAAATTCCTGAACTCAAGCAATCCACCTGCCTCGACCTCCCAAAATGCTGGGATTACAGGTGCGAGCCACCACTCCTGGCCAGGTACTTCTTTATGGAAGTGCAAAAAGGGACTAATATAGATGAAATATGTTAAACAACTGTGCTTTCTACTTAAAACTGGCAGTTGGAAAGCTTATAGACAAACTTATGCCCTATCAATAGCAAGTATGTAAAAACTTCTTGGCGGGGCGCGGTGGCTCATGCCTGTAATCCCAGCACTTTGGGAGGTTGAGGTGGGCGGATCACAAGGTCAGGAGACGGAGACCATCCTGGTTAACACAGTGAAACCACGTCTCTACTAAAAATACAAAAACTTAGCCAGCTTGGCAGTGGCATGTGCCTGTAGTCCCAGCTACTCGGGAGGCTGAGACAGGAGAATGGCGTGAACCCGGGAGGTGGAGCCTGCAGTGAGCCGAGATCACGACACTGCACTCCAGCCTGGGTGACAGAGCAAGACTCCGTCTAAAAAAA
>NW_016881448.1:0-1599 GCF_001698545.2 Rhinopithecus bieti | reverse complement strand
GATCTCCTGACCTCGTGATCCACCCACCTCTGCGTCCCAAAGTGCTGGAATTACAGGTGTGAGCCACCATGTCCGGCCTGGAAAAAATATTTGAAAAGAAAAAGTTTCAACCTATGAAATTTATTTGTATCTTAATTTAAGCCATAACAGTATAAGCCAAATACCTTAAGATAATGGGGAATTATATTTTCTGCCTTGACATTTGACAAAACTGTGAATTATTAAATTTTAAGGTGTATCAATTTTAAACAGTTCTTAGCTTCAAGAGATTCTTGCAGCTGAAGTTTTATGATGTCTAGGATTTGTTTATAAATAATCCAGGTTAGATAAGGAATGGATGAAACTAGACTGGCCGAATTTACAAGGCTTAAAGCAGGATGATTGGTAGGTATATCAGGTACCAATTATATACTATTCTCTTTATTTTGAGAAAGGCTTGAAAATTTCTACAACAAAAACTTAAATTATAAGAATAAATATAAGCAAATTTAAAAACAAGTGGAAGGTCAGGTACGGTGGCTCATGCCTATAATCCTAGCACTTTGAGAGTCTGAGGTGGGAGGACTGGTTGAGCCCAGGAGTTTGAGACCAGTCTGGGCAACATAGCAAGACCCCATCTTTAAAAAAAAAAAATTAGCTGGGCCTGGTGGTGCATGCCTGTAGTTCCAGCTATGCGAGGTTGAGGTGGGAGGATTGCCTGAGCCTGGAGGTTGAGGCTACAGTGAACTGTGATCACACCACTGCACTCCAGCCTGGGAGACACAGCTAGACCCGGTCTTAAAAAAATAAAATAAAATAGGCTAGGGGCAATAGTTCACACCTGTAATCCCAGCACTTTGGGAGACTGAGGTAGGCAAATTGATTGAGTTCAGGAGTTTAAGACCAGCCTGGGCAACATGGTGAAGCCCTATCTTTACCAAAAATACAAAACATTAGCTGGGTGTGATGGTACCCACCTGTAGTCCCAGCTACCCAGGAGGCTGAGGTGGGAAGATGGCCTGAGCCCAGGAGGTAGAGGTTGCAGTGAGCTGAGATTGTGCCACACTGCACTCCAGCCTGGGCAACACAGTGAGACCCCATCTCAAATAAATAATTAAATAAGAACAAGTTGAAAACTGGGGGAAATATTTGCTAAAACAATGTTTAAAAATACAGATAAAGGTTCTAAACTAGCGCATGTGGCAATGAGTGCTGGTTGTTCCTGCCGTCCACTCACCTTTGTCTTTAGTATCAGCACCCTTGTGTTACATGAGAACATTGCATCCAGACTAAAGAACTTATTTCCTGGCCGGGCGCGGTGGCTCACGCCTGTAATCACAGCACTTTGGGAGGCCGAGGCGGGCGGATCACAAGGTCAGGAGATCGAGACCACAGTGAAACCCCGTCTCTACTAAAAATACAAAAAATTAGCCGGGCGCGGTGGCGGGCGCCTGTAGTCCCAGCTACTCAGGAGGCTGAGGCAGGAGAATGGCCTGAACCCGGGAGGCGGAGCTTGCAGTGAGCTAAGATCCGCCCACTGATCTCCAGCCTGGGCGACAGAGCGAGACTCTGTCTCAAAAAAAAAAAGAAAAAAAACATTAACTTACTATTTTTTAAAGA
>NW_016881447.1:0-746 GCF_001698545.2 Rhinopithecus bieti | reverse complement strand
CACATACACATATAGACACACACACACAAAAATACTTTTCATTTTCCTCTACTGCTAACAGATACCAGGAGACCAGCTTATCAATCCAAACTATTGGGCTACATATACTTGCAATGAGATCAATCACCAATTATATATAAATATATATATATACACACACACACACACACAGACACATTTAAACAGACACACAAAAAAATACTTTTCATTTTCCTCTACTGCTATCTAACAGATACCAGCAGAACAGCTTATTAATCCAGACTGATATGCCAGATATACTCGCAATGAGATCAATCACCAATTATATATATGTGTGTGGATAGATAGATAGATGTGGTTATATTTGAAGGGTTCGTTATTCAGCCTACCACATTATGTAAGGCACATGATAATCTAATAATCTAAAAGTAATAGCATATCCTGGGAAAATACATTTCTTTTTTTTTTTTTTTTTTTTTTTTTTTTTTGAGACAGTCTCGCTCTGTCGCCCAGACTGGAGTGCAGTGGCGCGATCTCAGCTCACTGCAAGCTCCGCCTCCCGGGTTCCCGCCATTCTCCTGCCTCAGCCTCCCGAGTAGCTGGGACTACAGGCGCCCACCACCATGCCCAGCTAATTTTTTGTATTTTTAGTAGAGACGGGGTTTCACCGTGTTAGCCAGGATGGTCTGGATCTCCTGACCTCGTGATCGGCCCCCCTCGGCCTCCCAAAGTGCTGAGATTTCAGGCATGAGCCACCGCGCCCGGCC
>NW_016881446.1:0-1394 GCF_001698545.2 Rhinopithecus bieti | reverse complement strand
TTTTATTCTCTTTGTAGCAATTGTGAATGGGAGCTCAGTCATGATTTGGCTCTGTTTGTCTGTTATTAATATATAGGAATGCTTGTGACTTTTGCACATTGATTTTGTATCCTGAGACTTTGCTGAAGTTGCTTATCAGCTTAAGGAGATTTGGGGCTGAGACGATGGGGCTTTCTAAATATACAATCATGTCATCTGCAAACAGGGATAATTTGATTTCCTCTTTTTCTAATTGAATACTCTTTATTTCTTTCTCTTGCCTGATTGCCCTGGCCAGAACGTCCAACACTATTTGAATAGAAGTGATACGAGAGGACATCCTTGTCTTGTGCCAGTTTTCAAGGGGAATGCTTCCAGTTTTTGCCAATTAAGTATGATATTGGCTGTGGATTTGTCATAAATAGCACTTATTATTTTGACATATGTTCCATTGATACTTAGTTTATTGAGAGTTTTTAGCATGAAGCGTTATTGAATTTTGTCAAAGGCCTTTTCTGCATGTATTGAGATAATCAAGTGGTTTTGGTCATTGGTTCTGTATACGTGATGGATTACATTTACTGATTTGCGTATGTTGAACCAGCCTTGCATTCCAGGGTTGAAGCCGACTTGATCATGGTGGATAGAGTTTTGATGTGCTGCTGGATTCGGTTTGCCAGTATTTTATTGAGTATTTTCGCATCGATGTTCATCAGGAATATTGGTCTAAAATTCTCGTTTTTTGTTGTGTCTCTGCCAGGCTTTGGTATCAGGATGATGCTGGCCTCATAAAATGAGTTAGGGAGGATTCCCTCTTTTCTATTGATTGGTATAGTTTCAGAAAGAATGGTACCAGCTCCTTTTGTACCCATGGTAGAATTTGGCTGTGAATATGTCTGGTCCTGAACTTTTTTTGGTTGTTAGGCTATTAATTATTGTCTCAATTTTGGGGCTTGTTATTGGTCTATTCAGAGATTCAACTTCTTCCTGGTTTAGTTTTGGGATGGTGTATGTGTCCAGGACTTTATACATTTCTTTTAGATTTTCTAGTTTATGTGCATAGACATCTTTATCATATTGTCTGATGGTAGTTTTATTTCTGTGGGATCGGTGGTGATATCCCCTTTATCATTTTTTATTGCATCTATTTGATTCTTCTCTCTTTTCTTCTTTATTAGTCTTACTAGCGGTCTATCAATTTTGTTGATCTTTTGAAAAAAACAGCTGCTGAATTCATTGATTTTGGAAGGGTTTTTTTGTGTCTCTATCTCCTTCAGTTCTGCTCTGATCTTAGTTATTTCTTGCCTTATGCTAAGTTTTGAATTTTTTGCTCTTGCTTCTCTAGTTCTTTTAATTGTGATGTTAGAGTATCTATTTTAGATCTTTCTTTCTTTCTCTTGTGGGCATTTAGTGCT
>NW_016881445.1:0-447 GCF_001698545.2 Rhinopithecus bieti | reverse complement strand
TTTTGCTAAAGTTAACTGTAAAGAAACACCTGCTGACTTGCAGTTTAAGGGGAATCTAGTCTCCCCATTTCCAAACCATGATATGAATGGGCGCTGACATGTGGAGAGAATAGATAATTTGTGTGTTTGCAATGTGTGTTTTAGATAAATAGGATTGGGTATTTAAATTAGCATTTGTGAATTTAATAGCATTAAGATTACCTTCAAATGAAAAAAATCTCAAAATTTCTATTTGGTTTTGTGCATTTTCTTTTAAAATGTAATCATATGATTTTAGTGTGTTAGACTTGCTGAGTCCTAGCTGTGTTTAGAACATCTCCATACATTTACCTTGGTCAAATTTGAACTGCTGCCATAGGTTTTGGGTGTAAAGAATGTTTCTGCCTTCCATTTAAATTCTGAAAAGGGATAGTGGATGTTTTCCCTCTCCTGCGTTAGAAACCATTC
>NW_016881444.1:0-718 GCF_001698545.2 Rhinopithecus bieti | reverse complement strand
CGAATAATTTTATAATGCAATCACAAGTATTAACAGAAGAATACACCACGTGGAGAAAAGAATCTCAGAGCTTGAGACTGGCTTTCTGAAATAAGACAGACAAGAGTAGTGAAAAAAAAGAATTAAACAAAACATCCAAGAAATGTAAGATTATATAAAGAGAATGAATCTCTGACTCATTGGTGTCCCTGAAAGAAATGCAGAGAGTGGAAGCAACTTTGAAAACGTATTTCAGAATATTATCCTTGACAACTTTCCCAACCTAGCTAGAGAGGCCAACATGCAAATTCAAAAAATGCAGAAAGCCCCAGTAAGAAACAAGATCATCCCCAAGACATATAATCATCAGATTCTCTGAGGCTGAAATAAAAGGAAAAATGTTAAAGACAGCTGGAGAGAAAAGTCAGGTAACCTACAAAGGGAAGCTCATCAGACTAAAAGTGGACCTCTCAACAGAAACCTTACAAGCCAGAAGAGACTGGAGATCAGTATTTAACATTCTTAAAGAAAAGAAATTCCAACCCAGAATTTCATATTCAGCTAAACTAAGATTCATAAGCAAAACAGAAATAAGAAGATCCTTTTAAGACAAGCCAATGCTGAGGGAATTTATTACCACCAGACCTGCCTTACAAGATCTCCTGAAAAAAACACTTAATATGGAGAGAAAAGACTGTTACCAGCCACTACAAAAACACACTAAAATACACAGACCAGT
>NW_016881443.1:0-1601 GCF_001698545.2 Rhinopithecus bieti | reverse complement strand
TATTTGATCATAGGCCCGAATGTGATCCCAAATATCCCTTCGTGGTTCCATCCACGAGGGAGTTTCCAAGCTGCATAACTTAAAGAAAGCTTCATCTATGTTGGAACAATAAACATAGAAAAAAGCAGATTCACAGAAAGCTTCTTTCCAGTTTTTATCTGAAGATATTTCCTTTTTCACCATAGTCCTGAGTGTGCTCCGGAAAGTCCCTTTGTGGATCCGTCCATGACAGTTTTCAAGCTGTGCATTGTAAGGAAACCTTTATCTATGTGAGATGATTACACATATTACAGACTAGTTTCCTAGAAAGCCTCTTTCCCGTATTGTCTGAGGCTATTTCCCTTTTCATCATCAGCATCAACATGCTCCCGAATACCACCTGGTACCTGTTTCTCCAAAAGGGTTTCCCTGACGCTGTATGAGAAGAGAGGTATAACACTGTGAGTGGAATGCACACGTCACAAAGCAGTTCCTCAGAAAGCTTCTCTCCAGTTTCGCTCGAAACATATTTCCTTCTTCACTGTAAGCCTCAAAGTGCTCCCAAAGGTCCCATCACATGCTAAACATACAGAGGGTTATAAAACTACTCAATGTAAGGAAAGGCTTAACTAAGTGTGAGGAGTTAAGACGAGACAGAGTAGTTTCACAGAAAGCTTCCTTCTGGATTTTACCTGAGGATATTTCTTTCTCCATATTCTAAGGATCGTTCCCAAGTGTCCTTCCTCAGATTCCACAGAAACAGTGATTTCAATCTGCTCAATCCAAAGAACGGTTTAAATATATGAGAAGAATACACATATCACAAAGCAATTGCTCAGAAAGTTACTGGGCAGGTTTCATCGGGAAATGTTTCCTTGCTCACCACAAGCCTCCGGGTGTCACTAAATATCCCTTCACAAATTCTTCAAAGACAGAATTTCGAAACTGGGCAACACAGGGTAAGCATAAATTCTGTGAAGTGAATGCACATATGAGAGAGCAGACTCCTGGAATGCTTCTTTCTCGATCTTATTTCAGTATATTTCGCTTTTTGCCATAGTCCTCAATGTGCTTCGAAATATCATTTATCGGTTACACAGGAACAGTGTTTAAACACTGCCTTCTGAGAAAAGATGTATAACTCCCTGAGTGGAATGCATACATCACAAGTATTTTCTCAGAAAGCTTCTATCCAGTTTTTATCTTAAGATATCTCCTCTTTCACCGTAGGCCTGAATGTGCTCCTGAACGTCCCTTCGCTGATACGTGCATGACGTTGTTTCCAAACTGCATAATATAATTGAAGTTTTTACTATGCTTGATGAATAAATATATCTAACACAAAGCAGTTTCACAGAAATCTTCTTTCCAGTCTTTGTCTGATGATATTTCTTTTTTCACCATATTCGTCGCTATACTCCTCAATATCTCTTGGTAGCTTTTTCTCCAAAAGGGATTCCAGAATCCTTTAGAAGAAGAAAGGTATGTTTCTTTTTTTTTTTTTTTTTTACTGTACTTTAAATTCTGGGGTACTTGTGCACAATGTGCAGGTTTGTTACATATGTATACCTGTGCCACGTTGTTGTGCTGCATCCATCAACTCGTCAGCACCCATCAATTTG
>NW_016881442.1:0-945 GCF_001698545.2 Rhinopithecus bieti | reverse complement strand
TATATCTGTGTGTGTGTCTGTGTGTGTATATATATGTATTTATATATATATATATATTTATATGTATGTGTATATATATATATCCATATGTGTGTATATATATTATATATAATGGAGTTTTTTGCTCTTGTTGACCAGGCTGCAGTGCAATGGCACTATCTTGGCTCACTGCAACCTCCACCTTCTGGGTTCAAGTGATTCTCCTGCCTCAGCCTCCCGAGTAGCTGACATTATAGGCACACGCAACCATGCCTGGCTAATTTTTGTGTTTTTAGCAGAGATGGGGTTTCACCATGTTGGTCAGGCTGGTCTTTGTTTGGATGAACGGAGGCAAGATGGTGCACTTCCGGGTTCTTCTTCACCAACTTTTCCTGCGCGCGCAAAAATGCAGCCGGAGACCCGGGAAGGTGCAGACCAACTAGGCATGCACCAGCTGATGTCAATCTGAAGAGACCAAGATTTACCTGGTCGCACCTGCAGAACGCCCCCTGACATGCCCGTGCCCCGCCTATTGCCCTCCCACTCATAGAAAAGAGGCTCCAGACGAACGCCATGCACGGACTTCCCAGCTTCCCCACTGTGGTCGGGACTGTTGGAACTCCGTCCGAAAGCTGCACAGGTGACTCTGTGGGCCTCATTTGTCGGGGGCCAACAGACCTCTCCCTACCCACCTTCTTCCCCTGAAGCTAGGTGACCAAAATAAACTTGCAGTTTTGCTCCTACCCTTGCCTAGTCGCTGGTTCTTTTGTGCCCGCTCTGGTGGTCTTAGAAAAACAAAACAGTTGGTGCCGAAACCCGGGAGGAGACCCCTCCTCAGGGCCCCCAGGGTCTGGGGAGCCTCCTCCTCCTCCTCGTTCCACGCCGCAGATGGACCAGGACCTGAGACCTGCTTCCCTTACTCTCACGGCCTCTCTGGGGTAAGTGCCCTTGTCTCCTCTTTACCTC
>NW_016881441.1:0-450 GCF_001698545.2 Rhinopithecus bieti | reverse complement strand
ATGCTAGCACTGGGAATCCACATGTTGGTCACAAGCAGACATAAACATGCACACTAAAAGAAAGTATTACTCAATTTATGCTGTAGCAACAAACCAGCTTCAAAACATCCATGACATACCACAAGAAGCAGTTTCAACAATCTGCTGGGAGCCAGGGTGAAAGGGCAGCAGCTATCTGAGTTCTGCTTTACTCATGACAGACATTAGACAGATAAGAAAAAACAGGCAGAAACAGGCAAGGCTTCTTGAAGCCTCTGCTACTTTTCACCTAGGATAAAAACCAAAGTTCTGCTTTGGCCTCCAGGATCCTATATGATTTGTTCAGCTCTCCTCCTACATTTTCATCTCTGTATCTCCCCTTGCTTCCTTGGCTGCAACCATGCTGGCCTTTTGCTATTCTTCAAATACACCAAGCATGCCCATGTTGCTGTGACTCTCAAATGGCTGTTT
>NW_016881440.1:0-944 GCF_001698545.2 Rhinopithecus bieti | reverse complement strand
CTGCACCCATTAACTCATTATTACATTAGGTCTATCTCCTAATGCTATCCCTCCCTCTGTCCCCCACCCCATGACAGGCCCCGGGGTGTGTTGTTCCTTGCCCTGTGTCCAAGTGTTCTCATTGTTCAGTTCCCACCTGTGAGTGAGAACATGCAGTGTTTGGTTTTCTGTCCTTGTGATAGTTTGCTCAGAATGATGGTTTCCAGCTGCATCCGTGTCCCTACAAAGGACATGAACTCATCCTTTTTATGGCTGCATAGTATTCCATGGTGTATATGTGCCACATTTTCTTAATCCAGTCTATCATTGATGGACATTTGGGTTGGTTCCAAGTCTTTTGCTATTGTAAATAGTGCCGCAATAAACATACATGTGCATGTGTCTTTATAGTAGCATGATTTATAATCTTTTGGGTATATACCCAGTAATAGGATCGTTGGGTCAAATGGTATTTCTAGTTCTAGATCCTTGAGGAATCACCACACTGTCTTCCACAATGGTTGAACTAGTTTACATTCCCACCAACAGTGTAAAAGCGTTCCTAGTTCTCCACATCCTCTCCAGCATCTGTTGTTTCCTGACTTTCTAATGATTGCCATTATAACTGGTGCGAGATGGTGTCTCACTATGGTTTTGATTGGCATTTCTCTGATGACCAGTGATGATGAGCATTTTTTCATGTATCTGTTGGCTGCATGTCTTCTTTTGAGAAGTGTCTGTTCATATCCTTTGCCTACTTTTTGATGGGGTTGTTTGTTTTATTCTTGTAAATGTGTTTAAGTTCTTTGTAGATTCTGGATATTAGCCCTTTGTCAGATGGGTGGATTGCAAAGATTTTCTCCCATTCTGTAGGTTGCCTGTTCACTCTGATGGTAGTTTCTCTTGCTGTGCAGAGTTTAATTAGATCCCTTTTGTCAATTTTGGCTTTTGTTGCCATTGCTTTT
>NW_016881439.1:0-1947 GCF_001698545.2 Rhinopithecus bieti | reverse complement strand
TGAGTTCAAGTCCTGGATATCCTTGTTAAGCTTCTGTCTCATGACAGTGGGATGTGAAAGTCTCCCATTATTATTGTGTGGAATCTAAGTCTCTTTGCAGGTCTCTAACGACTCGCTTTATGAATCTGGGTGCTCCTGTATTGGGTGCATATATATTTAGAATACTTAGCTCTTCTCATTACATTGATCCCTTTACCATTATGTAATGGCCTTCTTTGTCTCTTTTGATCTTTGGGATGGCTTAAAATCTGTTTTATCAGAGACTAGGATTGCAAACCCTGTTTTTTTTGTTTTTTGTTTTGTTTTGTTTTTGCTTTCCATTTGCTTGGTAGATCTTCCTCCATCCCTTTAATTTGAGCTTACGTGTGTCTCTGCACATGAGATGGGTCTCCTGAATACAGCAAACTGATGGGTCTTGACTCTTTATCTAATTTGCCGGTCTATGTCTTTAATTGGGACATTTAGCCCATTTACATTTAAGGTTAAAATTGTTATGTGTGAATTTGATCCTGTCATTATGATGTTAACTTGTTATTTTGCTCATTAGTTGATGCAGTTTCTTCCTAGCATCAATGGTCTTTACAATTTGGCATGTTTTTGTACTGGCTGGTACCAGTTGTTCCTTTCCATGTTTAGTGCTTCCTTCAGGAGCTCTTGTAAGGCAGGCCTGGTGGTGACAAAATCTCTCAGCATTTGCTTGTTTGTAAAGGATTTTATTTCTCCTTCATTTATGAAGCTTAGTTTGCTGGATATGAAATTCTGGGTTGAAAATTATTTTCTTTGAATATTAGCCCCCACTCTCTTCTGCCTTGTACAGTTTCTGCCAAGAGATCCACTGTTAGTCAGTCTGATGGGCTTCCCTTTGTGGGAAACCTGACCTTTCTCTCTGGCTGCCCTTAACATTTTTTCCTTCATTTCAACCTAGGTGAATCTGACAATTATGTATCTTGGGGTTGCTCTTCATGAGGAATATCTTTGTGGTGGTCTCTATGTTTCCCGAATTTGAATGCTGGCCTGCCTTGCTAGGTTAGGGAAGTTCTCCTGGATAACATCCTGAAGAGTGTTTTCCAACTTGGTTCCTCTCTCCCCGTCACTTTCAGGTACACCAGTCAAACATAGATTTGGTCTTTTCATGTAGTCCCATATTTTATGGAGGCTTTGTTTGTTTCTTTTTACTCTTTTTTATCTATACGTCTCCTCTTGCTTTATTTCATTAATTTGATCTTTGATCATTGATACCGTTTCTTCCACTTGATCGAATTAGCTATTGAAGCTTGCGCATGCATCACGTAGTTCTCATACCATGGATTTCAGCTCCATCAGGTCATTTAAGGTCTTCTCTACTAGTTAGCTATTCATCTAGCCTTTTTTCAAGGTTTTTAGCTTCCTTGTGATGGGTTCTAACTGCCTCCTTCAGCTCAGAGAAGTTTGTTATTACCGACCTTCTGAAGCCTACTTCTGTCAGCTCATCAAAGTCATTCTCCATCCAGCTTTGTTCGGTTGCTTGCGAGGAGCTGCAATCCTTTGGAGGAGAAAAGGTGCTTTGGTTTTTAGAATGTTCAGCTTTTCTGCTCTGGTTTCTCCCAATCTTTGTGGTTTTATCTACCTTTGGTCTTTGATGCTGGTGACCTAGAGATGGGGTTTTGTTGTGGATGTCCGTTTTGTTGATGTTGATGCTATTCCTTTCTGTTTGTTAATCTTCCTTCTAACAGTCAGGATCCTCAGCTGCAGGTCTGTTGGAATTTGCTGGAGGTCCACTCCAGACCCTGTTTGCCTGGGTATCACCAGTGGAGGCTGCAGAACAGCAAATATTGCAGAACAGCAAATACTGATCCTTCCTCTGGAAGCTTCATCCCAGAGGGGCACCCACCTGTATGAGGTATCAGTCAGCCCCTACTGGGAGGTGTCTCCAAGTTAGGCTACATGGGGGTGATGGACCCACGTGAG
>NW_016881438.1:0-1947 GCF_001698545.2 Rhinopithecus bieti | reverse complement strand
CAAAGATACTCCTCGAGAATAGCAACTCCAAGACACATAATAGTCAGGTTCAACAAGGTTGAAATGAAGGAAAACATGTTAAGGGCGGGCAGCCAGAGAGAAAGGTCCAGTTACCCAGAAAGGGAAGCCCATCAGACTAACAGTGGATCTCTCGGCAGAAACCCTACAAGCTGGAAGAGAGTGAGGGCCAATATTCAACATTCTTAAAAAAAGAATTTTCAACCCAGAATTTCATATCCAGCCAAATTAAGCTGCATAAGGGAAAGAGAAATAAAATCCTTTATAGACAAGCAAATGCTGAGATATTTTGTCACCACCAGGCCTGCCTTATAAGAGCTCCTGAAGGAAGCACTAAACGTGGAAAGGAACAACTGATACCAGCCACTGCAACCACATACCAAATTGTAAAGACCAGTGATGCTATGAAGAAACTGCATCAATTAATGGGCAAAATAAGCAGCTAACATCATAATGACAGGATCAGATTCATACACAACAATATTAACCTTAAATGTAAATGGGCTAACTGCCCCAATTGAAATACACAGACTGGCAAATTGAATATGGAATCAAGACCCATCAGCGTGCTGTATTCAGGAGACCCATCTCAAGTGCACACACACACATAGGCTCAAAATAAAGAGATGGAGGAAGATCTACCAAGCAAATGGAAAGCAAAAAAAGCAGGGGTTGCAATCCTAGTCTCTGATAAAACAGACTTTAAACCAACAAAACCAAATGAAACAAAGAAGGCCATTACATAACGGTAAAGAAGAGCTAACTATCCTAAATATAGATGCACCCAATACAGGAGCACCCAGATTCATAAAGCAAGTCCTTTGTAGAGACCTACAAAGAGATTTAGACTCCCACACAACAATAATGGGAGATTTAACACCCCACTGTCAATATTAGGCAGATCAATGAGACAGAAGGTTAACAAGGATATCCAGGACTTGAACTCAGCTCTGCACCAAGCAGACCTAATAGACATCTACAGAACTCTCCACCCAAAATCAACAGAATATACATTCTTCTCAGCAACACATAGCACTTATTTTAAATTGACACATACACCCTCCCAAGACTAAACCAGAAAGAAGTTGAATCTCTGAATAGACCAATAACAGGCTCTGAAATTGAGGCAATAATTGGAAGTAAAGCACTCTTTAGCAAATATAAAAGAACAGAAATCACAACAAACTGTCTCTCACAACACAGAGCAATCAACTCAGGATTAAGAAACTCACTCAAAATGGCACAACTACATGGAAACTGAACAACCTATTCCTGAATGACTACTGGGTAAATAATGAAATGAAGGCAGAAATAAAGATGTTCTTTGAAACCAATGAGAACAAAGATACAACGTACCAGAATCTCTGGGACACATTTAAAGCTGTGTGTAGGGGAAATTTATAGTACTAAATGCCCACAAGAGAAGCAAGAAAGATGTAAAATCGACACCCCAACATCACAATTAAAAGAGCTAGAGAAGTGGCCAGCCACGGTGGCTCATGCCTGTAATCCCAGCACTTTGGGAGGCCAAGGTGGGCTGATCATGAGGTCAGGAGATCGAGATCATCCTGGCTAACACGGTGAAACCCGTCTCTACTAAAAAATACAAAAAATTAGCTGTGTGTGGTGGCAGGTGCCTGTGGCCCAGCTACTCAGGAGGCTGAGGCACGAGAATGGCATGAACCCAGGAGGCAGAGCTTGCAGTGAGCTGAGATGGAACCACTGCACTCCAGCCTGGGTGACACAGCAAGAGTCGATCTCAAATAAATAAATAAATAAATAAATAAATAAATAAATAAAACAAAAAAGAACTAGAGAAGAAAGAGCAAGCAAATTCAAAAGCTAGCAGAAAGGCAAGAAATAACTAAGATCAGAGTAGAACTGAAAAAGATAGAGACACAAAAAACCCTTCAAAATCAATGATTCCAG
>NW_016881437.1:0-450 GCF_001698545.2 Rhinopithecus bieti | reverse complement strand
GTTCTTGATTACTAATTCAAATACTTTACTTATTGTAGGTGTATTCACACTTTCAATTTATGAGAACTTTATTCAATTAGTCCCTTAGCCTTGGCATTTGCGTTACCCCTACTCTTCTTTATCCAATATAGGCAGTTAATGCCTCACGTTTTTGTATTAATAATTGCCATTTCTCTTCACTTTGTATTTTCCTATTTATTTCTGAACTTATTCATTAGAATAAGTTGCCTGTTGCCTCCCATCTGGATTACAATTTTGTTAGACCTGTCTTGTCTTTGTGAACTCATTATCTTTCACTATATTTCATTCTTGGTTTTGTTGACATATTTGTTTCACACATTTCAGCTTTGTAATGAATATGTAGGTGATACTGAGTCTTTGTAAATTTTTGACAGAAGAAAATTGCAAACTCTTGATTCAAGAATGTAACACTTTTCATGATATGGCCCT
>NW_016881436.1:0-726 GCF_001698545.2 Rhinopithecus bieti | reverse complement strand
CGTATCCAGCCAAACTAAGTTTCATAAGTGAAGGAGAAATACAATCTTTTATAGACAAGCAAATGCTTAGAGATTTTGTCACCACTACGCCTGCCCTACAAGAGATCCTGAAGGAAGCACTAAATGTGGAAAGGAACAACTGGTACAGCCATTGCAAAAACATGCCAAAATGTAAAGACCATCGATGCTAGGAAGAAACTATATCAACTAATGAGCAAAATAACCAGCTAATATCATAATGACAGGATCAAGTTCACACATAACAATATTAACCTTAAATGTAAATGGACTAAATGGTCCAATTAAAAGACACAGACTGACAAACTGGATAAAGAGTCAAGACCCATCAGTCTGCTGTATTCAGGAGACCCATCTCACATGCAGAGACATACATAGGCTCAAAATAAAGGGATGGAGGAAGATCTACCAAGCAAACAGAAAACAAAAAAAGGCAGGAGCTGCAATCTTAGTCTCTGATAAAACAGACTTTAAACCAACAAATACCAAAAGAGACAAAGAAGGGCATTATATAATGGTAAAGGGATAAATTCAACAAGAAGAACTAACTATCCTAAATATATATGCACCCAATACAGGAGCACCCAGATTCATAAAGCAAGTCCTAGAGACTTACAAAGAGACTTAATAATAATAACGGGAGACTTTAACACCACACTGTCAATATTAGACAAATCAACGAGACAAAAAGTTAACAAGGATATCCAG
>NW_016881435.1:0-975 GCF_001698545.2 Rhinopithecus bieti | reverse complement strand
AGGCTTGAGCCACCGCGCCCGGCCGAACTTATCCTTTTCTATGGCTGCATAGTATTCTATGGTGTATATGTGCCACATTTTCTTTATCCAGTCTATCACTGATGGACATCTGGGTTGGTTCCAAGTTTTTGCTATTGTGAATAGTGAAACAAAAAGCATACGTGTGCATGTGTCTTTAGAGTGGCATGATTTATGGTCCTTTGGGTATATACAAAGTAGTGGGATCACTGGGTCAAATGGTATTTCTAGTTCTAGATCCTTGAGGAATCGCCACACTGTCTTCCACAATGGTTGAACTAGTTTACACTCCCACCAATAGTGTAAAAGCGTTCCTATTTCTCCACATCCTCTCTATCATCTGTTGTTTCCTGACTTTTTAATGATCGCCATTCTAACTCGTGTGAAATGGTATCTCATTGTGGTTTTCATTTGCATATCTCTGATGACCAGTGATGATGAGTATTTCTTCATGTATCTGTTGGCTGCATAAATGTCTTCTTTTGAGATGTGTCAGTTCATATCCTTTGCCCAATTTTGATGGGGTTTTTTCTTGTAAATTTGTTTAAGTTCTTTGTAGATTCTGGATATTAGCCCTTTGTCAGATGGGTAGATTGTAAAAAATTTCTCCCATTCTGTAGGTTTCCTGTTCACTCTGATGGTAATTTCTTTTGCTGTGCAGAAGTTCTTTAGTTTGATTAGATCCCATTGTCTATTTTGGCTTTTGTTGCCTTTGCTTTTGGTGTTTTAGTCATGAAGTCCTTGCCCATGCCTATGTCCTGAATGGTATTGCTTAGGTTTTCTTCTAGGGTTTTATGGTTTTAGATCTAACATTTAAGTCTTTAATCCATCTTGAATTAATTTTTGTGTAAAGTGTAAGGAAGGAATCCAGTTTCAGCTCTCTACATATGGCTAGCCAGTTTTCCCAGCATTTATTAAATAGGGAATCCTTTCCCCATTTCTTGTTTTTGTCAGGTT
>NW_016881434.1:0-944 GCF_001698545.2 Rhinopithecus bieti | reverse complement strand
TTCTCTCCATCTTCACCCCCAACTCCCAGTCCTTTGGAATTACAGTCATTGTGCTTGTCAGGATGGAAGAGGCAGCCAGACACATGGCAGACCAGAGCACTGAGAGGCAGAGACTTATTTTCTATAAATCCCACCCTGGCCCTGCTGTCTCGAGTGCTGAGATAGGGTCTCGGTGTTTTCCTCTGTGGAATGGAGACATCACTCAGTCTCTGTCTTCTCTCCCTGTCTCTTTCTTCACTCCCCTCTTCCCTAACACACATCCACAGTGAAAGTCTTCAGGAGGCAAAAGAGAAAAGGCTTAAGTGTGCTAGACACACTCAGCCCCAGGGCCCATTTGCTGTCTTCCCAGCTTCCATGTGCCCAGAGCCGCGTGGGGGAGCCTTCGGAGGTGCAGAACCTGACTGTGTGGGTCTGAGTGAGGCTCCGACGCTCACGGGGAGGGCGACGGTGCTGCGGGTCCCCCTGTGGCCAGTGGGGCGGTTTGCAAATCGTGCAGATCAGCTTCTCCACTTCTCCAGGTTTCTCCAACGTGAGATGCTCCCAGGAGTCCGGTGGGATTGTTTTCTGACTTTGACCAGGATTTTGACGGAGAAGATTCATTAATATAGGACCCCTTGTCTTAACGTACATATGTAAATGATCTGATCTGAAGTTTTCTGAATGGAAAATGATTGAAGGGGTGGCATGCAGTAGCCTCGGGGAGTCATTCCTTCATATCTTTTCAGCTGTGTCTTACCATGATTAAGATTTTGTTTCTGTGTGTGGCAGGGCAGGGGGGCGTCGCTCTGTTGCCCAGCCTGGAGTGCAGTGGCTTGATCTGGGCTCACTGCAACCTCCGCCTTCCGGCTTCAAGCGATTTTCCTGTCCCAGCCTCCCAAGTAGTTGGGATTACAGACATGCACCACCATGCCCACCTGGGTGTGTGTGTGTGTGTGTGTGTGTGT
>NW_016881433.1:0-974 GCF_001698545.2 Rhinopithecus bieti | reverse complement strand
TATTCAGCCATCTTTTTTTTTTTTTTTTTTTTTTAATTGAAATCAGGAAAAGAGAGCAACTCAACACTCGGCCTTGCTGACTGCTTGGTAGACAGTGACCTTCAGCCTCTCTCACACAACATCATACAATTTTATCTAGCACGATCTTTTATATATTAAATCAGTGGGAGGCAGAGGCTAGGAAGAGCTTTCTATATTTAATGAAGCTCTTTGTTATCTAAGGATGTGATCCAGGAAATACCTAATACATTTGCTTCAAAGTCTAAATTTTGTGGTGGCAGATGGGATTAGGCTAAGAATACCCAGAGGCCAGTTCTCTTTCTGAGGAAATAATAATGATGATGAATATTGTTATTACAATGATATATTTCATCAAGGCTTTAAGTTTTTTATTAATCAGAGTTACAGCTTGATATAATTTCAGGGCAGAAATAGAGCGCTTTTCCCCGCAGCTGACAAAGATTTCTTAGTTAAAATTAAAGCATATTTTAATCATGAATTTCTTCCACAGGTTAGACAAAAGGGAAAGGTTAGCCAGAATATAGTTAGAAACCAGTACACAATTCATTTATTTGAGATTGTTTAACATTATCAAACCAGTCAAATATCATTTAGTCTACTCATCAGTGAATCAATAAGCAATGGCAATCTTGAAGACTTAATGGGTGAATTGAAGAACATTCATTTCAGTGTTCTCAAGTATGTTCTACAGAACGTTCCTCCCTATGATACTCTAAGGAGGAAAACATTGTTCTGTAGTCAAATATGCATTTGAAAACTGGTCTGTCTATAAAATAGATAGATTGTGTGTGTGTGTGTGTGTGTGTGTGTAGAGAGAGAGAGAGAGATACACATTACATGTATGTAGTCATGGTCCACATTAGCATTTAAAGGTTCTGAGAAGTGCTACAATAAAGAAATCTGTATTACTTTTAAACTAGTTTTCCCAAATTTACTTGATCACAGAACTTTTG
>NW_016881432.1:0-1399 GCF_001698545.2 Rhinopithecus bieti | reverse complement strand
AGAAGGAAAAAAATAATAATAATAAGACATCATAAAGCAAGAGAAGCCCCTTATGGATCTTTCGACTCTCTTGTCTATGTAGATACAACTGGAGTCCCACGAAGAATACTAGATCAATTTAAAGCTTGAAATCAAATAGCTGCAGGATTTGAGTCAATATTTTAGGAGGTGACAGTTAATAAAAATGTAGATTAGATACACTACATCTATTACAACCAATAGCAACAAACTTTTCATGAGTTAAAAGATAAACTCATGTCGACCGCAGCCCTGAGGCTACCTGACCTGACAAAACTCTTTACACTCTATGTGTCAGAAAGAGAAAAAATGGCAGTTGGCGTTTTAACCCAGACTGTGGGGCCTGGCCAAGGCCAGTGGCCTATCTCTCAAAACAACTAGACAGAGTTTCCAAAGGTTGGCCCCCAGGTCTAAGGGCCCTAGCAGCAAAGGCCCTGTTAGCACAAGAAGCAGATAAACTAACCCTTAGGCAAAACCTGAAAATAAAGCCCCCCCATGCTGTGGTAACTTTAATAAATACCAAAGGACATCATAGGTTAAAAAATGCTAGATTAACCAAGTACCAAAGTACCAAGTACCAAGTACCTTGCTATGTGAAAATCCCCACATAACCGTTGAAATTTGCAACACCCTAAACCCCACCACTTTGTTCCCGGTATCAGAGAACCCAGTTGAACATAACTGTGTAGAGGTGTTGGACTCAGTTTATTCTAGCAGGCCCAACCTCCGAGACCATCCTTAAAACATCAGTAGACTGTGAGCGGTACGTGGACGGGAGCAGCTTCGCCAACCTCTGCACAGTGACTCTGAAGAGGACGACAAGCCCTGTTCCAGTCACACCCGGAAGCTGACTGGTCCATGCGCGGCCAAAGCATGAAGAAACTCATCGCAGGACTGATTTTCCTTAAAATTTGGACTTGTACAGTAAGGACTTCAACTGACCTTCTTCAGACTAAGGACTGTTCCCTGTGTATACATCAAGTCACTGAGGTAGGACAAAAGGTTGCTACGGTCCTATTATTTTATTATGGTTATTACAAGTGTACTGGAACTCTAAAAAGAACTTCTTTGTATAATATTATTCTATACAAGGTGTGTAGCCCAGGAAATGACCAACCTGTTGTGTGTTATGACCCATCTGAGCCTCCCATGACCACAGTTCTTAAAATAAGATTAAGGACTAAGGACTGGTGGGAACTCATAAATGATATGAGTAAAGTGTTAGCCACAACAAAAACAAAAACAAAAAAGGGTGCCCAAACAAGTCACCTTAAAATTTGATGCCTGTGCTGTCATTAATAGTAATAAGTTAGGAATAGGTATGGTTCCCTTAATTAGAAAAGAGGCTATATGGCAGAAAATAAGTACATCTGTCATAAAT
>NW_016881431.1:0-406 GCF_001698545.2 Rhinopithecus bieti | reverse complement strand
GTTGGAATAGTTTCAGTAGGAATGGTACCAGCTCCTCTTAGTACCTCTGGTAGAATTTGGCTGTGAATCTTTCTGTTCCTGGACTTTTTTTTTGGTTGGTAAGCTATTAATTATTGCCTCAATTTCAGAGCCTGTTATTGATCTATTCAGGGATTCAACTTCTTCCTGGTTTAGTCTTGGGAGAGCGTATGTATCCAGAAATTTATCCATTTCTTCTAGATTTTCTAGTTTATTTGCATAGAGGTGTTTATAGTATTCTCTGATGGTAGTGTGTATCTCTGTGGGATAGGTGGATAGGTGGTGATATCCCCTTTATCATTTTTTATTGCATCTATTTATTTGATTCTTCTCTCTTTTCTTCTTTATTAGTCTTGCTAGCGGTCTATCGGTTTTTGTCAATCTTTTC
>NW_016881430.1:0-2866 GCF_001698545.2 Rhinopithecus bieti | reverse complement strand
TTTTTTTTTTTTTTTTGTCAAATGATCCTTTATTGAAATATTTTCCTTTGTGCTTAACTGGCTGGGCATTCCACAGCACCACTGTTGATGTCACCTATGATGTCATGAGGGTGCCGGCCATCAACATTACAGCCCACAGACTGGGCAGTCCCCAGGATCTTTTTAATGGTTCCAGAGAGTTCTCTGGCTAAGGATCGGTGCCGCGCTCTGTCAAGCAATGTTGATGATCTCATCAAAAGTGATATTCCCACTGTGTTTAATTTTTTTCTGTTTTTCTGTCTCTTGGTGGTTTCTGGAGGGCTTTGATGATCAGGGCAGAGGCCGAAGGCACCACCTCAATCTGGGTCTGTCTGTTCTGAATGGTCAGTTTCACTCAATCCTCAGGCCCTTCCAGTCACCCGTTGCCTTGGCAATGTCATCACCAACCTTTTTCAGGGGGGCCGATCTTGGGGGCCAGCGCAGAAGTGGCACCGACTTCACCTCTGGTGCACCTCACATATACGATTTTGATCTCCTTGGGGTCGAACTTCGGTGGCATGGTGGAGGTGGCTGGTGTAGGGTGAACCCAGATTCGGGACGACCGAAGAAAGTTGCACCTTGGCCTCCTCCAAGCCGAAAGCCGAAAGGGTTCCCAATCTGATTCTTTTTTTTTTTTTTTTTGAGACGGAGTCTCACTCTGTCGCCCAGGCTGGAGTGCAGCAGCCGGATCTCAGCTCACTGCAAGCTCCACTCCTGGGTTTACGCCATTCTCCTGCCTCAGCCTCCTGAGTAGCTGGGACTACAGGCGCCCGCCACCACACCTGGCTAGTTTTTTTTTGTATTTTTTTTAGTAGAGATGGGGTTTTACCATGTTAGCCAGGATGGTCTCCATCTCCTGACCTTTGTGATCTGCCCGTCTTGGCCTCCCAAAGTGCTGGGATTACTGGCTTGAGCCACCGTGCCTGGCCCCCAATCGGATTCTTAAACAGCATTTCCTACAGAGTTTAATAAGTCACCTGAAAAAACAATGCTGAGTTCAAGTAAGATTGAGAAACATCAGGTTGTATAACATTGAGCAGATCTCTTTACTGCAGCACTTATTTGCGTTCAAAATATCCTAATAATCATTGTGATTTCCAAAATGGTGATATGTTAAGTACTGTTTTCCAAACTTATTTATCAACAGAATCCTTTTTATATGGAGCATCTTGCAAAATTAGTGTTCTGAGAGTCATAACATGGGAAACAATGCTTAATTGTTTTGAATGTGTCCAAGGACGCTTGCATCAGAATCACTTTGGATGTTGATTATTGATATGAAAACTAATCACCACGTCTTGCTATGTCAGAAGCTCTTCTGCTAGAAGACGAAAGAGAACAGCCTTTCAAGGAACATGGAGAAGTTAACATGTGAGGATGTCAGAACAAGAACACAGAGGGTGCCTCGGTCCCTAACACTTTGGGGGCCACCGTATTATCCCTGGACTGGACTGTTATATAATAGAAAATAAATTTATTTCCTGTATATGCTGTTGCTATTTTTGCCTTTGATAATGCAGCTGATCTGAAAACTAATTAATTCAGAGATAAAAAGAGAACCTACTTTCTGACTAATCATGGTGAGCAGTCTCTGTTCTGTTCTTTATAATAAAGCATGGATTTCTCTGTTGTGATTTCTTCTTATTTAAGGTAAAAAGATAAGGTCTTTCTTCTTTTCTTCTTTTTTTAAATTTCAGTATCTTTTGAGGTACACGTGGGTTTTGGTTACATGGATGAGTTCTATAGCAGTGAATTCTGAGATTTTAGTGCACCCATCACCCAAGCAGTGTATACTGTACCCAATGTGTAGTCTTTTATCCCTCACCCTTCTCCCAACCTTCCCCTTGAGTCCCCAAAGTCCATTATATCACTCTGTATGTCTTTGCATCCTCATAGCTTAGCTGAATCAAGATCTATTTTAAAGGTAAAAATGTTAACACTTGATAATGGATTGGATGTGGGACATTTAGAGATTGGATAGGTTGGGATTTTTATAAAGTTCTGAATTATAATTTATGTTAGAAATTGTCCAAAGCACTTTCATTAAACTTCTGATTTCTCTATTGTGTTTTTCTGTGACTCAAGGTTAAAAAAAAAAAGGAAACTGGCTACATAATACAACAACTACTTATTAAGTTCTTACCATTCGGGTTTGTATTCAGGAGTATTCAGGTTTGTATACTCCTAACATCTAATTCAATGCCTGGTGCAGAATGGGTTCTCAAAAAACATTGGAAAGGCAGATGAAAAACTGCCTACACATTAGATTTCTCAATAGCAATTGTAAACTAGAAGATAATGGAACACTACATTCAAAATTCTAAAAGAATGTTGTTTTCAACTTGAATACTATAATTATCTATGCACACCTAGATCATCAATCATATGTGAGAGAATGAATATTTTTCATTTGGGCAGTCTCACATGATTTACCTTCCTTGTGCCCTTTCTCAGGAAGCTACTACTAGAAGATGTCTCACAGAATGGGAGAAAATTTTTGCAATCTACTCATATGAGAAAGGGCTAATATCCAGAACCTACAAAGAACTCAAACAAATTTATAAGAAAAAAACAAACAACCCCATCAAAAAGTGGGCAAAGGATATGAACAGACATTTCTCAAAAGAAGACATGAATACAGCCAACAGACACATGAAAAAATGCTCATCATCACTGGCCATCAGAGAAATGCAAATCAAAACCACAATGAGATACCATCTCACACCAGTTAGAATGGCAATCATTAAAAAGTCAGGAAACAACAGGTGCTGGAGAAGATGTAGAGAAATAGGAACACTTTTACACTGTTGGTGGTATTGTAAACAAGTTCAATCATAATGGAAAACAG
>NW_016881429.1:0-489 GCF_001698545.2 Rhinopithecus bieti | reverse complement strand
CCCTATATTGAACTGTGTACTGGACATACACAGACATTTCTTAAGCAAACACTATGTCTCAGGCACTGCCTAAGCACATTATGTGTATTATCTCATTTAACCTCCACCATAACAAACTCTCCAGGAGGCAGAAACTAGGATTGTCTCTGTTTGAGGGCGAGGAAACTGAAGCACAGAGGGGTGGAAACTTGTTTAGGGTCAACACAGCTAGTGAGTGGTGTTACCAGAAATTGAACGCCAGAGCTTCCTCACAGGACTTGGCCAGAGACTCCTGTGCCTTCTGGGGAGGACACTGGGCAGAGGGTGCAGAGTCTGCTGTATCAGGTCAGTACCGGGTACAGGAGCTGCTATCGTTTGAAGGTAACCCTCCAGAAAGCATGCACTGGAAACAATCCCTAAAGCAACCGTGTTCGGAGAGGTCATTAGACCCTGGGGGCAGAATGAATGGAAGTAACGCCGTTATTGAGGGAGTGAGCTGGTTATCTCAGA
>NW_016881428.1:0-1895 GCF_001698545.2 Rhinopithecus bieti | reverse complement strand
GGCCTCAATGTGCTCTCTGCAGATAGGACACAGAAACACATAAAGGAGAAAAACAGTGAATTGTAGTTCTTACTGCTCACACTTTTCATCAATGTAAAATGCATCAACAACAAAAGATACAAAGGAAAAGTAAAAAGTACCACTCTTTGCAGAATACTTCGTGACCTGGGTCATTATTCGTGACCTCTAAATCGCAGTCACAAATGATCCCTTCCCCACAACAACAAATGCTATTAGTGGAAGCATCTACTGATGTCAGCTCACCAAATCCCACAGAGTAGCCCTAATGATGAGGCATTGACACCTACCGCAAGGCACCGAGTACATTCTTTGAAAGCCAACTCTGCATACCACATTGCAGAACTGGTATGGGACTTGCTGAAACAGCCTGTGGCTCACTGATTGCCTGGGCAGTTTTCCTTCCATCATTTCCTTCTTTCTTTGAAAGGCATCCATAAGAACCTTATTTTCTATCTTCTCCACCTAGAATCATAGAAAAGAAAGACTGAAAAGAGGCTAGAAAAGAGCTGCAAAGCTCTTTAAATTGCCTGTTATACTGCTTCAAAAATAAAGGAGCTTATGTGCATAATATTACTTTGCAAGCAATTCGCTTTTCATATAAAGTTGCAAGAGTCTCTCCTCCCTCTAATTCTCTCCTATTTTGATTCTGTCTCTTCAAAATTCCCTGCCCCTTCTCTAATAAATTTAACAAAAATTCACTGACTTAGACATAATGTCTGCCCTCTTAAGCTCATAGTTTAGTGAGATAGAAAAATAGGTAAACAATTATAACACAGTGTGATAAATGCTATTCCACTTCTTTTATTTTGCTCAAAGACGGGCTTCCTGGATCTGGAATCTTTGCTTCTGTGTGTCCTGACGTCATTTCTACCTCCCGATTCCAACTATATCCCTCGTGCCTGCCCTGCCTTGCTCTCTTCTCGGTCTTACTGACCTAGGATTCCAAGTCCATGAGCGGCCAGCTCAGAATCATCAGCAGGTGAGCTTTTCCTTGGGCTACAGAAGCAAATTAATTAATAACAAAATGAGCCAAATCCTCCCCTTTGTTAGGTATACCTTTATAACCTGCAAACCACATTTTTCAAACTGCTTCTTTTGATCTTCAAGCTCTTGAGTTAGAGGCGCAGGACATTTCAGAAATATGTTTTCTTTCATTTTGTCTTGAGTTTTTTGTTGCTGATTAGTCCACTGTCCTAAAATGAGTAACACAAAACTTTGTTTCAATGCTCTGAGAGAGGAAAAAGGAAATTTAATGAAACAAATTCTCGAAATTTAGAAGAAGGGATTAGCCAGTTTAAATTGTGTGCCTCATGCATTTAGGACATGCAAGGAGAGCTATAATACTATGAGCAGTCAGGATAAAATAAAGGGGTAATAAATTTGTCTTTGGATGATTTGAACCATGAGGCTAAGGGGATGTGAGTAAAAGGAGCATAATATATACTTGCTTCTCCACAATCAATGCTGTAATGATGAGAAATAATTGTGTTGCTCATAGGGAATATTTTTATTTCTAGCCCCAATGCCTATCAGCAAAAAGAGACAGGCATTAGAAAATATTGGCCGGGCACGGTGGCTCATGCCTGTAATCCCAGCATTTTGGGAGGCCGAGGCGGGCGGATCACAAGGTCAGGAGATCGAGACCATCCTGGCTAACATGGTGAAACCCCGTCTCTACTAAAAATACAAAAAATTAGCCGGGCATGGTGGTGCGTGCCTGTAGTCCCAGCTACTCGGAGGCTGAGGCAGGAGAATGGCGTGAACCCGGGAGGCGGAACTTGCAGTGAGCCGAGATGGCCCCCCCGCCCCCCCCCCGGGGGGGAAAAGGGGAGCCCCCTTCAAAAAAAAAAAAAAAAAAAAAAAGAAAATATTAA
>NW_016881427.1:0-488 GCF_001698545.2 Rhinopithecus bieti | reverse complement strand
GGCCTGCCTTGCTAGGTTGGGGAAGTTCTCCTGGATAATATCCTTTAGAATGTTTTCCAACTTGGTTCCATTCTCTCTGTCACTTTCAGGTACACCAATCAGATGTACATTTGGTCTATTCACATAATCCCATATTTCTTGGAGGCTTTGTTTCTTTTACTCTTTTTTCTCTAAACTTCTCTTCTCGCTTCATTTCATTCATTTGATCTTCAATCACTGATACTCTTTCTTCCAGTTGATCGAATCGGCTACTGAAGCTTGTGCATTTGTCACGTGCCATGGTTTCCAGCTCCATCAGGTCATTTAAGCACTTCTCTATACTGGTTATTCTAGTTAACCATTCGTCTACTCTTTTTTCAAGGTTTTTAGCTTCTTTGTGATGGATCCGAACTTCCTCCTTTAGCTCAGAGAAGTTTGATCATCCGAAGCCTTCTGCTGTCAATTCGTCAAAGTCATTCTCTATCCAGCTTTGTTCCATTACTGGCTAG
>NW_016881426.1:0-572 GCF_001698545.2 Rhinopithecus bieti | reverse complement strand
ATATTGGTCTAAAATTCTTTTTTGTTGTTGTTGTTGTGCCTCTACCAGGCTTCAGTGTCAGGATGATGATGGCCTCATAAAATGAGTTAGCGGGAATTCCCTCTTTTTCTATTGATTGGAATAATTTCAGAAGGAATGGTATCAGCTCCTCTTTGTACCTCTGGTAGAATTCAGCTGTGAATCCGTTTGGTAATGGACTTTTTTTGGTTGGTAGGCTATTAATTATTGCCTCAATTTCGGAGCCTGTTATTGGCGTATTCAGGGATTCAACTTCTTCCTGGTTTAGTCTTGGGAGGGTCTATGTGTCCAGGAATTTATCCATTTCTTCTAGATTTTCTAGTTGATTTGCATAGAGGTGTTTATAGTATTCTCTGATGGTAGTTTGTATTTCTGTGGGATTGGTGGTGATAATTCCTTTGTCATTTTTTATTGTGTCTATTTGATTCTTTTCTCTTTTATTCTGTATTAATCTTGCTAGTGGTCTATCAATTTTGTTGATCTTTTCAAAAAACTAGCTCTGAATTCCTTGATTTTTTGAAGGGTTTTTTTGTGTCTCTGCCTCCTTCAGTTCA
>NW_016881425.1:0-1033 GCF_001698545.2 Rhinopithecus bieti | reverse complement strand
TAGTACCAAAAGTGTGAGATACCAGAGGTTGGGAATGAGGTGAATACTTAGCTAAGGCAAGTTTATGGTAGACTTTTTAATACTGTAGAAATGAGTAGGTCTTATCCTGTGGGCCATGGGAAATTTACCAGATAGAATGCTTTGGACTGCAAATACTGATGAGCAGTGGCTAAAACAGTAGGAACCAGAGTTGTTTTGGTTTTTCAGTGATATCTTAGGTATCCCACTTGTTCCTCTTTCAGCTGTGCTGTTGGCAGTGTTTTATTCATGTTTCCTTTCATGGTTGGCTAATCGCAGCAGCTCCAAACATCTTGTTCTCACAGCACAACACCACAAGAGCTGCTTTTCTTCACATGTGTCTTTTAAACAGGGAGAAAACTTAGAAGCATGCAAGGGGCTTCCTGTAACATTTCATTGGCTGGGTCACACCACATGCTCATTCCCAAACCAGGCACTGGGAAGGCAAATATGTGATTAGCTTAGAATAAACGTTTCTGTTTCTGAGGCTGAGGAGGGAGGGGGATTGGGATAATAAATATCCCAATAGACTTGTGTTTCTTCTGCAAGAAAGGATAAGGCATGGCTATTGCTAGGGAGCCCACAGTGTTTGCTGCAGAGGCTCATTGGAGACATTTGAGCAGGGGAATCGCAAGATTAAATTTGAGTACTAAGGCCTTCTGGTCATGGTGTAAAACGGGTTAGCAGCTTTTTCTGTAAAGGACCAGGTGGGTAATATTTGAGGTTATGTGGTCTCTGTCATATCTACTTACCCTGCTGTTGTTTGCTGTTGTTGTGTGAAAGCCACGATGATTCTATGTAAGCAAACAGGCATGACTGAGCTCCTATAAAACTTTATTTACAAAGCCATAAGGCGGATTAGATTTGGCCTGTGGCCTATGGTTTGCTGGCATTATGGAAGGGAACCAGGTAAAGAAACCAGGAGACAAAGGAAGCTTTTGCAGTAGTGAACTATAGTTTCCTTATCACACATCCTTGGACTAGTATCAGTGTATTACAAGGTTTTCACCCATCG
>NW_016881424.1:0-997 GCF_001698545.2 Rhinopithecus bieti | reverse complement strand
TTGTACCAAAAGTGTGAGATACCAGAGGTTGGGAATGAGGTGAATACTTAGCTAAGGCAAGTTTATGGTAGACTTTTTAATACTGTAGAAATGAGTAGGTCTTATCCTGTGGGCCAAGGGAAATTTACCAGATAGAATGCTTTGGACTGCAAATACTGACGAGCAGTGGCTAAAACAGTAGGAACCAGAGTTGTTTTGGTTGTTCAGTGATATCTTAGGTATCCCACTTGTTTCTCTTTCAGCTGTGCTGTTGGCAGTATTTTATTCATGTCTCCTTTCATGGTTGGCTAATCGCAGCAGCTCCAAACATCTTGTTCTCACAGCACAACATCACAAGAGCTGCTTAGAAGCATGCAAGGGGCTTCCTGTAACATTTCATTGGCTGGGTCACACCACATGCTCATTCCCAAACCAGGCACTGGGAAGGCAAATATGTGATTAGCTTAGAATAAACGTTTCTGTTTCTGAGGCTGAGGAGGGAGGGGGATTGGGATAATAAATATCCCAATAGACTTGTGTTTCTTCTGCAAGGAAGAATAAGGCATGACTATTGCTAGGGAGCCCACAGTGTTTGCTGCAGAGGCTCATTGGAGACATTTGAGCAGGGGAATCGCAGGAATAAATTTGAGTACTAAGGCCTTCTGGTCATGGTGTAAAACGGGTTAGCAAGCTTTTTCGGTAAAGGACCAGGTGGGTAATATTTGAGGTTAGGTGGTCTCTGTCGTATCTACTTACCCTGCTGTTGTTTGCTGTTGTAGTGTGAAAGCCACGATGATTCTATGTAAGCAAACAGGCATGACTGAGCTCCTATAAAACTTTATTTACAAAGCCATACGGAGATTAGATTTAGCCTGTGGCCTATAGTTTGCTGGGATTGATGGAAGGGAACCAGGTAAAGAAACCAGGAGACAAAGGAAGCTTTGCAGTAGTGAGCTATAGTTTTCTTGTCACACATCCTTGGACTAGTATCAATGTATTACAAGGTTTTCACCCATCC
>NW_016881423.1:0-726 GCF_001698545.2 Rhinopithecus bieti | reverse complement strand
ATGACAGAGTTTCCAAACTACGTAATATAATTAAAGTCTGAACTATGCGAGATGAATAAAAATATTTAACACAAAGCAGTTTCACAGAAATCTTCTTTCCAGTTCTTGTTTGAGGATATTTCCTTTTTCACCGTAGTCGTCGCTATACTCCCGAATATCTCTTAGGAGTTTTTTCTCCAAAAGGGATTCCGGAATGCTCTAGGAGAAGAAAGGTATATTTCTGTGAGTGGAATGCACATGTCACAAAGCAGCTCCTCAGATAGCTTCTCTCCAGTTTCTATCTGAAGAGGTTTCCTTTCTCACCATGAGCCTCAAAGCCCTCCAGAGTATCCCTTCGCAGACTAAACAAAAAACGTGTTATGATACAGCTCACTGAAAAGAGAAGCTCAACTGAATGAGCAGAATTCAAGTGACACTGGGCAGTTACACAGAAAGCTTCCTTCTGGTTTCTCTCTGAGGATATTTCTTTTGCAGGATATTCTAAAGAGCATTTCCAAATGTCCTTTCTCAGATTCCACAGAAACAGTGATTTCAAACTGCTCAATCCAAAGAATGATTTATCGCTATGAGATGAATACAAACATCACAAAAGAGTTGCGCAGAGAGCTTCTCTCTGATATTCGATTGAAGACATTTCCTTGCCTCAGACAGGCCAAAGGTCGCCACTTACTATCCCTTCCCAGAACCCTCACAGACCAACTTTCAAACTGGGAAATGTAGAGTAAG
>NW_016881422.1:0-571 GCF_001698545.2 Rhinopithecus bieti | reverse complement strand
TTATTAAATATGGAATCCTTTCCCCATTGCATGTATTTTTTTTTCAGGTTTTTCGAAGATCAGACGGTTATAGATGTGTGGTGTTATTTCTGAGGCCTCTGTTCTGTTCCATTGGTCTATATATCTGTTTTGGTACCAGTACCATGCTGTTTTAGTTACTGTAGCCTTGTAGTATAGTTTGAGTCAAGTAGCATGATGCCTCCAGCTTTGTTCTTTTTGCTTAGGATTTTCTTGGCTATATGGGCTCTTTTTTGGTTCCATATGAACTTTAAAGTAGTTTTTTCTAATTCTGTGAAGAAAGTCAATGGAAGCTTGGTGGGAATTAACACTGAATCTATAAATTACTTTGGGCAATATGGCCAATTTCACAGTATCGATTCTTCCTATCTGTGAGCATGGAATGTTTTCCATTTGTGTCCTTTCTTATTTCCTTGAGCAGTGGTTTGTAGTTCTCCTTGAAGAGGTCCTTCAAGTCCCTTGTAAGTTGTATTCCTAGGTATTTTATTCTCTTTGTAGCAATTGTGAATGAGAGTTCACTCATGATTTGGTTCTCTGTCTGCTATTGGTATAT
>NW_016881421.1:0-571 GCF_001698545.2 Rhinopithecus bieti | reverse complement strand
CACGAAAGAGTCTTAGCAAACTGCTTCCTGAGGTCTAAGGTGTAATTCTGTGAGATGAATTCACTGATCAGAAAGAAGTTTCTGAAAATGCTTCTTTCACGTTATTAACTGATGATATTTCCTTTATCAGCACAGGCCTCAATACGATCCAAAGAAGCCCTTCTCAGATTCCTCAAAGACAGTGTTAATGGACTGCTCCACGAAACATAAGTGTAACTCCCTGAGATGAATTCACACATCACCAAGAAGTTTCTAAGAAAGCTTCTTTCTAGTTTTCATCTGACGATATTTCCTTTGTAACCGTGAGCTTCATTTCGCTAAGAAGTATCAAATTGCAGATTTCCAGAAACTTTGTTAGTAAACTGATCACTGAAGAGAAACCTGTAACTATGAGTTGCATTACACGTGGTAATGCGGTTTCTACGACGGCTTCTTTCCAGTTTTGATCTGAGGATATTTCGTTTTTAACCATAGCCCTCAATGCACTCCAAAATATCACTTTGCAGAATCCACGACAACAATGTGAGCTAACTGTTCCAGGAAGGGAAGTGTGGAACTCTGTGTGATGAAG
>NW_016881420.1:0-978 GCF_001698545.2 Rhinopithecus bieti | reverse complement strand
GTTCATGTCCTTTGTAGGGACATGGATGAAGCTTGAAACCATCACCTGAGCAAACTATTGCAAGGACAGAAAACCAAACACTGCATGTTCTCACTCATAGGTGGGAACTGAACAATGAGAACACTTGGACACAGGGTGGGGAACATCACACACCGGGGCCTGTTGTGGGGTGGGGGGAGCGGGGAGGGATAACATTAGGAGATATACCTAATGTAAATGAGTTAATGAGTGCAGCACACCAACATGGCACATGTATACATATGTAACAAACCTGCATGTTGTGCACATGTACCCTAAAACTTGAAGTACGATAATTTAAAAAAAAAAAAAAGAGAGAGGCACTATGTGAATAATCAAACATAAAACAAACAAACGTGCATCTGGTGACTTGATGCAGACTGATAAAGGAGGGATAGAAATCAAATGAAAAGTGAAACATTTAATGAAATCCCTTGTGGTTTCCATAAGCAATGATATTTTTGATGGAGAAATGAATAAAGTGTGTATGCATCTTATAGATATATGCCACCTTCATATCAAAATATATTACTGATCTCCCCTCCAGAAAATATGGCCTCTAAGTGTTGTTTTCATGAGAGTGGCAGATACGTACCAATTTAGCCACAGTCAGGTGTTGACACGACTACATAAAGGTCCACTCCACAGTCAAGGACCAGAAGGCAGCTCACTGAATCACACAGAGTTTAGGTGCAGGTTTGTTCTTATTAGTCACAAACTAGTTCAACCTGCAGTTTTTTCCAATTCTGTGAAGAAAGTCATTGGTAGCTTAATGGGGATGGCATTGAATCCATAAATTACCTTGGGCAGTATGGCCATTTTCACAATACTGATTCTTCCTATCCATGAGCATGGTATGTTCTTCCATTTGTTTGCGTCCTGCTTTATTTCATTGAGCAGTGGTCTGTAGTTCTCCTTGAAGAGGTCTTTCACATCCCTTGTATGTTTGATTCCTAGGTA
>NW_016881419.1:0-571 GCF_001698545.2 Rhinopithecus bieti | reverse complement strand
TTTGTAGTTCTCCTTGAAGAGGTTTTCACATCCCTTGTAAGTTGGATTCCTATTTTTTTCTCTTTGTAGCAGTTGAGAATGGGAGTTCACACGTGATTTGGCTGTTTGTCTGTTATTGGTACACAGGAATGCTTGTGATTTTTGCACATTGATTTTGTATCCTGAGACTTTGCTGAAGTTGCTTATCAGCTTAAGGAGATTTTGGGCTGAGACGATGGGGTTTTCTAAATAAACAATCATGTCATCTGCAAACAGGGAAAATGTGACTTCTTCTTTTCCTAATTGAATACCTTTTCTTTCTTTCTCCTGCCTGATTACCCTGGCCAGAACTTCTAACACTACGCTGAATAGGAGTGGTGAGAGAGGGCATCTTTGTCTTGTGCCGGTTTTCAAAAGGAATCCTTCCAGTTTTTGCCCATTCAGTATGTTATTATTGACTGTGGGTTTGTCATAAATAGCTCTTATTATTTTGAGATACATTCCATCAATACCTAGTTTATTGAGAGTTTTTTGCATGAAGGACTGTTGAATTTTGTTGAAGGCCTTTTCTGCATCTATTGAGACAATCATG
>NW_016881418.1:0-1535 GCF_001698545.2 Rhinopithecus bieti | reverse complement strand
AAAAAAAAAAAAAAAAAAAAAAAAAAAAAAAAAAAGAAAGAAAGAAAGAAAAGAAAAGAAAGCTTAGGGAAGCCAGACTCTGTTATTCTTGGGAAGCTTCATTGCCAAACTAAACCCCTTCAATTATAAGATAACATTTATACGGCATTGGGACGATTTCCTTTCGTACTAAGGGAATGGGGCACTTACCTATTGCTGATTTAAATACATCAAACTGAATGTTACTTCTTTTGGAAAATAAAGATCTCAGTTTCACTTGTTCAATTCTGATTTCAAAGTTGGAGGGGCGTGCCCAAGATGGCCGAATAGGAACAGCTCCAGCCTCCAGCTCCCAGCGTGAGCGACCCAGAAGATGGGTGATTTCAACATTTTCAACTGAGGTACCGGGTTCACCTCACTGGGGCGTGTCGTGTTGGACAGTTGGCGCTGGTCTGCCGGTGCAGCCCGACCAGCGAGAGCTGAAGCAGGGCGAGGCATCCCCTCACATGGGAAGTGCAAGGGGGAAGGGAATTCCTTTTCCTAGCCAAAGGAAATTGAGACACACAACACCTGGAAAATCTGGTAACTCCCACCCTAATACTGCGCTTTCCCAAGGGTCTTAGTAAAACGGCACATCAGGACATCATATCCCACACCTGGCCGGGAGGGTCTCATGCCCACGAGGGTCTCATGCCCACGGAGCCTCCCTCATTGCTAGCACAGCAGTCTGAGATCTAACTGCAAGGCAGCAGTGAGGCTGGGGGAGGGGTGCCTGCCATTGCTGAGGCTTAAGTAGGTAAACAAAGCCCCCGGGAAGCTCGAATTGGATGGAGCCCACCACAGCTCAAGGAGGTCTAACTGCCTCTGTAGACTCCTCCTCTGGGGGAGTCTAAACAGAAAGCAGGAGAAACCTCAGCAGGGCAGAGGTAAATGCCCCTGTCTGACAGCTTTGAAGAGAGCAGTGGATCTCCCAGTATGGTGGTTGAGCTCTGAGAACTGATAGACTGCCTGCTCAAGTGGGTACCTGACCCCTGAGTAGCCTAACTGGGAAACATCCCCCACTAGGTGCAGACCTACACCTCACACCTCACACGGTGGGGTACACCCCTAAGACGAAGCTTCCAGAGTGAGGATCAGACAGCAACACTCGCTGTTCAGCCATATTCTGTCTTCTGCAGCCTCCGCTGCTGATACCCAGGCAAACAGGGTCTGGAGTGGACCTCAAGCAAATTCCAACAGATCTACAGCTGAAGGTCCTGACTGTTAGAAGAAAAACTAACAAACAGAAAGGACACTCACACTAAAACCCCATCAGTATCTGCCAAAGGCAGATAAAACCAAGATGGGGAAAAAGCAGTGCAGAAAAGCTGGAAATTCAAAAAATCAGAGGGCATCTCTCCCTCCAAAGGAACGCAGCTCATTGCCAGCAATGGAACAAAGCTGGATGGAGAATGACTTTGACGAGTTGAGAGAAGAAGGCTTCAGTCGATCAAACTTCTCAGAGCTAAAGGAGGAACTATGTAACCAGCGCAAAGAAACTAAAACCTTGAAAAAAG
>NW_016881417.1:0-451 GCF_001698545.2 Rhinopithecus bieti | reverse complement strand
ACTGGAATTCTTCCCGGGGCTCTGGGGCTCATGCTGGAATCCTTTCTGGGGCTTTGTGGTCATGTTCTCATAGGCTATTTGCAGGATATGTTGAACTCATGCTCAAGGTTCAATGGATGCCTAGAGAAGGAAAAAGAAGAGAGACAGGAAGGGTCACATCACACCTCAGCAAGGTGTCAGCCTGGGCTTAGGGACACCGGGAGTGACCCTGTCCTCTTGGAGGAGAGGAGAAAGACAGGCTCAGGAAGGGACATACCCAAGGTGTGCTGTGCCTGGTGGGGAGGCTGCAGTTGGAGGCAGGACCACAGGGGGCGCTGTGGCCTTCCCGGCAAAGGCTCTGAGCATCTCAGTGGGCGCTGAGCTCCTGGTTCATTCCCTTTCTCCAGACCTGGTTTCCTGCTCACTTGCTGATGTGCAGGGCGTTCTGGGTATCAGAACCTCAGCGCCCTGT
>NW_016881416.1:0-4172 GCF_001698545.2 Rhinopithecus bieti | reverse complement strand
ATAATAATAATAATAATAAAACATTCTTGCACTCACCTTGCCATTTACAACTCTTCTTATATAATGAGAAATAAGCATTGATAAAACGACCTTGGGGTTCTCCTTAGCTTGGAAAACTACACACCTGCTTCCTTCTGACTCTATGCCCTGATTTCCCTTTTCTTACAGCATTTTTTTTCTTGAAACAACTTGCAATAGTAAATTTTCCTATGCCCTTATGTAAATATTTTAAAAGCCTGTTGCCAGTTTTACAACGCAGGAATGTCTTTCTCCAGGACCTGGAAGCCATCTCTTTCAAATGTAAACATCAAGGGAGATAGTGCTGCTGTCTCCCAATTTTGTGGGATGGTAGAAGCCTGACTTCTGCTGGAGCCTTGCTTTAATTATGAAACTACCTCCTGTCACAACAATAGGAGAAAATTTATTTTCCTTTGGATGAAGCCAATTAGCAAACACTGATGGCCTCTGGTCTCCAGCTCACCCCAGCACTTAAAAGTCCTCCCACCCTTTGTTTCGACAGGGTCAAGTTCAGACTACATTTTGGTCTCTCTCCTATTGTGACAGCTTTAAATAAAGTCTTCTTCGCCATTCAACTTTGCTCAGGGCAATTTGTGCTTTCACAGCATAAAAGGTATATATTATTGTATTTATTAATGCATTATTTATGACAGCCAAAAAAGAACTTTTAAAGATCTAATTATACTAATTAAAGTATAAACATTGTAAAGCAAATAAAATGCACAGAGAAAATGTATCTTTCCTTTTACAAATCTCTATATACAGGTTTTAGGTAGAAAAGCAAAGAAACTGCAAAATGAAAATATCTTGTATCTCTTCCCATTCATGGGGTTAACATCTTTGATAGTGAATCATTATTTCAAACTGGGTAATAAAATTCAATAGAACAATAATATACAACTAAAATGTAAAATAAATAAATAAATAAATAAAAGATACAACATGACATTAAAATTTTCCACACAGAATTTCATATAATTGATGAATGTGATGTTCTGCAACTACTTATATAACAAGCTAATCCATTGAAAATGAGGCCCTGTCACAGTTTGAATAGATACAACTGAAGAAGAGAAAATCGGCAATGATGACATGACAGATGCCTTCAATGATTTGCATATGATAGGATTAAGGGATACTGTAGTACAGTGGCCCTCAAATTGGCTGCCCATTGGAATCAACTTCGGAAATTTTTTAAAATACTGATTCCTGGGGATGTGGCCTGGGTGTCGGGATTTTTTAAAGCAACCAGACATTTCTAAGGCTCAGGAAAAAAACAAACAAACAAATAAACAAACAAAAAACCCACACAGGAGAAACACCTCTGTAACCGACACTCTTGGTCCTCTGCATAAGTCCCCAGTGCTCAGCTCTGTTTCCATGCGCACACTGGCCTAACTTCCAGCCTGACACTCAGCCTGTGGGCTTTATTTGTTCACTACAGCTGGATCAATCTCATTCCGTTTATTTCAGAATACTTATAGCTCTTTCTTTGCACAGCTCTGTGATAACAGATTTGACAGTAACATGCTTTGATTTCAGTAATCACAGAACCAGGAGAAATGAGGATTGTTTGTACTTCAGCCATCATGAGAGTCCTAGACTCCAAGGTTATATCTCAACCCCATGAAAATATTTTATATCTTTCTACATCCCCAAATGACCCCATTTCTAACCATTCTCCAATTCCTGAAACCATTGGATCTTCTAGAATTAATCATCAAATTATCAGCAAAATTATTTTACACACTCTTTTGAATATTTCCATCATCTTCTTACTCCCATGTGTCCACAGAGGATAATAGTTTTCTTATAGCCCTGTTAAGCGGGGCTTTTTTTCTCCCATGGCCTTTGAACCAATGGGTTGTTTCTTTTGCCACTTCCAGACCGTTTCCTTCTATTCTCCCTACACTCTCTGCTTGATTCTCGTGTAACAAGATGCCACCCATAACCCTTCTTCATTTTATTCTTCTACCAACTGCCACTCAATTCCCCTCCTTCCTTGAGGATTTCAGATCATGACTTACTATTACTCTTTCCCAAACTAACTGCAACTTTTAGTGATTTTGGTAATTTCAATGATCTTACTAATAACCTGGCCCAGTAGTTTCCTGAGCACTTAGTTTCCATATGTCTCTCTCATCCACTACTATCCCCAGCACACCCTCACCTCTTTATTATTCAAATTAAATTGTTTAGCCTATCATAATGAGATGGAATGGAGATCCCTCTTAGAGGCCTACTCCCTGACCCTCACTCCCAAGCATGGAAATAAAATAAAATAAAATCTATAAAATCTTGAGTTCCTTCAAAGGAAATTCCAGGCACCTCGCTAGCCCTGAGAAGTCAATGAGCAATCTGATAAGCAAGAAAGTAACAGTAGTTTAAAACAGTAGCCAAGAAAGTCACAGCCACAAGAAGTTTGATCCTCTATGGAAACTAAAGATAACATGTTAATCTACATACTTAAGTTGTTCTCCAAAACCAAGGCCCCACTAAACGGATTTGTTGGAATATAGACCTCAAATAAGGAGGATCTGACGACTGAACCCTGACTGTCATTCTTTGCTCTAAATGGCCCCTTCTGAAGGGCCTGAGGAAGTCACACCCAGAGGCCAGAACTAACAATTTTTTCTGTCAATCCCAACGTTTTAGATAAAGCTTTGCCTCCTTAACAAATCACAAATCAGAAAATCTTTGAATCCATTTAAGACCTGTGGGCTCTCGCTTCAAGATGTCCCCCCTTTCTAAATCATACCAATATACAGTCTCCATGTATTGATTTATGACTTTACCTACAACTTCTGCCTTCCTGCCTTTAAACCTCCTTATCTATAAGCCATTTAAGAATTCGCGTTTTAAGCATGAGCTCCCAGATTCTCCTTGCTAGATGCTCTGCAATAAATGCCACAGTTTCTCTTGCTGCAATCCTCATGTGAATGTTTAGCTTTGCTGCATCAGACAAGTGGACCCAAGTTCAGTTCGGTAACCAAAATGATAGCTCTTTGCATGTATACTCCACTCCCTAACACTCCCTTGCCTCATTGTACCCACATGAAAAAAGATCAATCTTGGATACATCTAACTCACCATATTCTTATTTCTGCTTGCACAAACCAAACATGACCAGAGAAAAGATATAGCTGTGCCAGCTGATGCATCTCCATCCTTTCAGTTGTGTAATTATAACAAACTGTCTCTCAGACCACGGTGCAATCAAACTAGAACTCAGGATTAACAAATTCACTCAAAACCGCTCAACTACATGGAAACTGAACAACCTGGTCCTGAATGACTACTGGGTACATAACGAAATGAAGGCAGAAATAAAGATGTTTTTTGAAACCAATGAGAACAAAGACACAACATACCAGAATCTCTACGACACATTTAAAGCAGTGTGTAGACGGAAATTTATGGCACTAAATGTCCACAACAGAAAGCAGGAAAGATCTAAAATTGACACCCTAACATTCACAATTAAAAGAACTAGAGAAGCAAGAGCAAACACATTCAAAAGCTAGCAGAAGGCAAGAAATAACGAAGATCAGAGCAGAACTGAAGGAGATAGAGACACAAAAAACCCTTCAAAAAAAAAATAAATGAATGCAGGAGCTGGTTTTTTGAAAAGATCAACAAAATAGATAGACTGTTAGCAAGACTAATACAGAAGAAAAGAGAGAAGAATCAAATACCAACCATAAAAAATGATAAAGGGGATATCACCACCGACCCCACAGAAATACAAACTACCATCAGAGAATACTATAAACACCTCTATGCAAATCAACTAGAAAATCTAGAAGAAATGGATAAATTCCTGGACATATATACCATCCCAAGACTAAATCATGAAGAAGTTGAATCCCAGAATAGACTAATAACAGACTCTGAAATTGAGGCAATAATTAGTAGCCTGCCAACCAAAAAAAGTCCAGGACCAGATGGATTCACAGCCGAATTCTACCAGAGGTACAAAGAGGAGCTGGTATCATTCCTTCTGAAACTTTTCCAATCAATAGAAAAAGAGGGAATCCTCTCTAACTCATTTTATGAGGCCAGCATCATCCTGATACCAAAGCCTGGAAGAGACACACACACACAAAAAATAGAATTTTAGACTTATATCCCTGACGAACATCAATGCTAAAATC
>NW_016881415.1:0-578 GCF_001698545.2 Rhinopithecus bieti | reverse complement strand
CCCTCCACCTTCGCCTTCTAAAGTGTTGGGATTACAGATACGCGACACTGCGCATGGGCTTGCTGCATAATTGATTTCTTGCTTGGTATATGGGGAGAAACCCTCACGCATTTGGTCACAGAAGTCTTCTATGTTGATTGTTGTGATGTGAGAGCAGAGGAAAATAGTATCTTTTCCACTCAGACTGATGATGCTCGCTCTGTATTCCTGCTTCAGAGAGGTACTGAAAAGCTGATTGGAAGTCTGTGTGTTTGCTTCAAGTCTATCTCTTGGTGAGCTTCCCTGGAGGGTGTTAGGCAAAGATTGGCTTTTTCATTACAGAACACCCAGTTGTCAGTATCAGTGAACCTTTCCTCTTGGGACTGTGCCTTTGCTCAGAGCTTGAGTCTGGGAAGTAAGGAAGAAGACAGAGAATTTGACTTGCGCGGACTATATTCTCCTTCTAAGTGTGGCCTGTCACTTTGAGCTGTGTGTGGTGTGGCCACGCGCAGTCTCCAGAGACATCATCTTCAGGATCAGGGAGGGTCCCTGTCTACATGGGTGGGTGCCTGGTGACCCCTTTGAAGACTTTCCATTAA
>NW_016881414.1:0-974 GCF_001698545.2 Rhinopithecus bieti | reverse complement strand
AGGTTGGGGAAGTTCTCCTGTATAATATCCTGCAGACTGTTTTCCAACTTGGTTCCATTCTCCCTGTCACTTTCAGGTACACCAATCAAATGTAGATTTGGTCTTTTCACATAGTCCCATATTTCTTGGAGGCTTTGTTCATTTCTTTTACTCTTTTTTTCTCTAAGCTTCTTTTCTCGCTTTATTTCATTAATTTGATCTTCAATCACTGAAACCCTTTTTTCCACTTGATTGAATCAGCTACTGGAGCTTTTGCATGTGTCACATAGTTCTTGTGCCATGATTTTCAGCTCCATCAGGTCATTTAATATCTTTTCTACAGTGTTTGTTCTAGTTAGCCATTCATCTAATCTTTTTTCAAGGTTTTACCTTCCTTGCGATGGGTTCAAACATGCTCCTTTAGCTTGGAGAATTTTGTTATTACTGACCTGCTGAAGCTTACTTCTGTCAACTTGTGAAAGTCATTCTCCATCCAGCTTTGTTCCATTGCTGGCAAGGAGTTGTGATCCTTTGGAGGAGAAGAGATGCTCTGGTTTTAGAATTTTCAGCTTTTCTGCTCTGGTTTCTCTCCATCTTTGTGGTTTTATCTACCGTTGGTCTTTGATGTTGGTGACCTACAGATGGGATTTTGGTATGGATGTCCTTTTGTTGATGTTGATGCTATTCCTTTCTGTTTGTTAGTTTTCCTTTTAACAGTCAGGTTCCTCAGCTGCAGGTCTGTTGGAGTTTGCTAGAGGTCCACTCCAGAAGCTGTTTGCCTGGGTATCACTAGCGGAGGCTGTAGAACAGCAAATATTGCATAGCAGCAAATATTGCTGCCTGATCCTTCCTCTGGAGGCTTCATTCCAGAGGGGCACCCACTTGTATGAGGTGTCAGTCAGCCCTTACTGGGAGGTGTCTCCCAGTTAGGCTATACGGGGTTCAGGGACCCACTTCAGGAGGCAGTTTGTCCATTCTTAGAGCTCAAACACCAT
>NW_016881413.1:0-727 GCF_001698545.2 Rhinopithecus bieti | reverse complement strand
TGTGTGATTTCATCTCACAGAGTTACATTTATGTTTCATGCATCTTTCCGTTATCAATGTTTTTGAGGAAGCTGAGAAAGACTACTTTGTATCGTATTCAGGCCTACGCTGATAAATAAAATATCATTAGTTCAAAACTTGAAAAAAGCTTTCTGAGAAACTTCTTTGTGATCTGTCAATTCATCTCACAGAGTTACAGTTTAGTTCTCAGGAAGCAGTTTGCTAACATTCTTTTCGTGGAATCTGCAAAGTGAGATTTGGGAGCACATAGGGGTCCATGGTGAAAAAGGAAATATCCTCAGATAACAACTAGAGAGAAGCTTTCTGAGAGATTGCTTTCTGATATCTGTCTTCATCACACAGAGTTCCACCCTTCCCTTCCTGGCACAGTTTGCTAGCCCTGTTGTGTTGGGTTCTGCAAAGTGATATGTGGTAGCTCATTGAGGGCTATGCTGAAAATGGAAATATCCTCAGATCAAAACTGGAAAGAAGCCTTCTGAGAAACTGCATTGCGATGTGTGAATGCAACTCAGAGAGTTCCCCATTTCTCTTCAGGGTTCAGTGTGCTAACACAGTTTTCTGGAAATCTGCAATGGGATACTTCTTTACCCAATGATGCTTACGGTGATAAATTAAATATCCTCAGATGAAAATTAGAAAGAAGCTTTCATAGAAACTTCTTGGTGATGTGTGAATTCATTTCGCAGAGTTACACTTATGTTTCCTG
>NW_016881412.1:0-1601 GCF_001698545.2 Rhinopithecus bieti | reverse complement strand
AGGTGGAGTCTCGCTCTGTCGCCCGGACTGGAGTGCAGTGGCCGGATCTCAGCTCACTGCAAGCTCCGCCTTCCGGGTTCACGCCATTCTCCTGCCTCAGCCTCCCAGGTAGCTGGGACTACAGGCGCCGCCACCTCGCCCGGCTAGTTTTTTGTAGTTTTTAGTAGAGACGGGGTTTCACCGTGTTAGCCAGGATGGTCTCGATCTCCTGACCTCGTGATCCGCCCGTCTCGGCCTCCCAAAGTGCTGGGATTACAGGCTTGAGCCACCGCGCCCGGCCTGGAGAAGGAAATTTCTATGACTATTGAAATCAGCTACTTGGGAGGTAAATGATTGGCAAGAACAGAAGGCAGTTAATGAACCATCCACCAGCTTTGGAAGGCAGCAAATGATGGAGAAACCAGAGGGAGGCTGAGACAGAGAGGAAAGCAAGCCATAGCCTGCCCTATCAAAGAAGAATCTTCCCAAATCCTACTGCAAAGAAGAGAAAGAAAATAAATACCACAGTAGGAGATGATGACACATGAAACCAATTGGCTGAACATTATGCCCAAAGAGAAACTGAACTTCACAAGTATACTTTTCTAAGGGACATTTTGGCACCTGATTCATAATCTCTACCTACTCGAACTCTCCTGCTGTCCCAAGCAAGGAAGCATTTTTGTGGAATACCCATCTCTCACTCTTACTTGAAAATTTCTTAATCTACTCTGCTCCATTCAGCTTCATCTAGACCCCAGTGGAGTAACCCACTCTTCCGGCCACACTGGGATCTTGTTTATGACCCCAAAACAGCTCCATCACGGAGACCTTGAACTCTGATCGGCCACACCCCAAACGTATCCCCTTGTGTGGTTAACACCCTGTCTCTGCTCTCACTGCACTTGCCTGTGGAGCCCATGAGGAGCCCATGAGACCTCATAAGATCTCTGTCTTCTTCTTTTTTTTTTTTTTTTTTTTTTTTTGAGACAGGATCTCACTCTGTTACCCAGGCTGGAGTACAGTGGTGTGATCTCAGCTCACTGCAACTTCCACCTCCTGGGTTCAGGTGATCCTCCTGCCTCAGCCTCCCAAGTAGCTGCGACTACAGGCACACACCACACCTGGCTAATTTTTGTATTTTTTGTACAGACAGGGTTTCACCACATTGCTCAGGCTGGCTTCGAACTCCTGGACTCAAGAGATCCACCCATCTTGGCCTCCCAAAGTTCTGAGATTATAGACGTGAACCATGGCGCCCAGCCAAGATCTCTGTCTCATGTATCCTGAACCCATCCATCATTCTCAGGCCAATCAGTTCTCTGGGAGGTTCCACTGCCTCTCCCAAATACCCAGAATCATACTATGATGGCTTGTCTATTAACCATTCCCTCTCAGTAACCCTAACTCTCACTACACCTACCACCTCAAGAGACCCTTCCCCAAATTCGCCCTTCTAATCTCCTGCATCCATGCTGCTGAACACTGCTTGGAAAAAAATAATACAAACATCTAAATTACAGTCCCCACAGTTTGTGGTTTCCAGCTTCTGCTGAGCTTGCAGTACTGCTTGGCAAGTTTTGCCTTGCTCTGGTCACCTCTCAGCAGCCGTTCTGTCCCGA
>NW_016881411.1:0-571 GCF_001698545.2 Rhinopithecus bieti | reverse complement strand
TGAGTTAGCTGGAAAAGTGATCAGATTAATAAATGTATATTGGTAGTTGAACTTAGAAAAGAAATAGAGATAATCATGATTATACCTTTATTTTTACAAGAAGAGATGATGTAACTAGAGTATGTGTCTACAGGAGTAATAATGGTTTCCAAAGAGTATTTTTTAAAGGAACAAAATGAGCATGAATTAACTCTTCAGTATAAGCTATGAAGTAAAAGTTGGTTGTGAATTAAAGTTGCACTGGCTAGCACCTCTATGTTTTAATGGTCTTCCAATATATCTAGAATAAGCCCTTATTCTCAAGGGTTTATAACAGGCATAAAATCTCTTCTCCTGGCAAAAGCTGCTATGAAAAGCCTCAGCTTGGGAAGATAGATTTTTTTCCCCAGTTACAAAATCTAAGTATTTTGGCCCTTCATTTGGGGGAGTACAAAAGTTGAAAGTAAGAAGTTTTATTTTAAACACTTTCAGTGCTCAAAAAAATGCAATCACTATGTTGTATATAATAGTTCATAGGCCGATCACTCATAATAATTGACTCCAAGACTTTTATTAAGAAAACAGCTGAAAG
>NW_016881410.1:0-727 GCF_001698545.2 Rhinopithecus bieti | reverse complement strand
TTTTGAGCCTATGTGCATCTTTGCACATGAGATGGATCTCCTGACTACAGCACACCAGTGGGTCTTGATTGTTTATCCAAGTTGTCAGTCTGTGTCTTTTAATTGCAGCATTTAGCCCATTTACATTTAAGGTTAATGTTGTTATGATTGAATTTGATCCTGCCATTATAATGTTAGCTGGTTATTTTGCCTGTTAATTGATGCAGCTTCTTCATAGCATCGATAGTTTTTGCAATTTGGCATGGTTTTGCAGTGACTGGTACCAGTTGTTCCTTTCCATGTTTAGTGCTTCCTTTAGGAGCTCTTGTAAGGCAGGCCTGGTGGTGACAAAATCTCTCAGCATTTGCTTGTCTGTAAAGGATTTTATTTCTCCTTCACTTATGAAGCTTAGTTTGGCTGGATATGAGACTCTGAGTTGAAAATTCTTTCCTTTAAATGTTGAATATTGGCCCCCACTCTCTTCTGGCTTATAGGGTTTCTGCAGAGAGATCTGCTGTTTGTTTGTTGGGCTTCCCTTTGTGGGTAACCCGACCTTTCTCTCTGACTGCCCTTAACATTTTTTCCTTCATTTCAGCTTTGGTGAATCTTACAATTATGTGTCTTTGGGTTGCTCTTCTTGAGGAGTATCCTGATGGTGTTCTCTGTATTTCCTGAATTTGAATATTGCCCTGCCTTACTAGGTTAGGGAAGTTCTCCTGCATAATATTCTGAAGAGTGTTTTCCAACT
>NW_016881409.1:0-348 GCF_001698545.2 Rhinopithecus bieti | reverse complement strand
CCAGGCGCGGTGGCTCAAGCCTGTAATCCCAGCACTTTGGGAGGCCGAGACGGGTGGATCACGAGGTCAGGAGATCGAGACCATCCTGGCTAACACGGTGAAACCCCGTCTCTACTAAAAAATACAAAAAACTAGCCGGGTGAGTTGGCGGGCCCCTGTAGTCCCAGCTACTGGGGAGGCTGAGGCAGGAGAATGGCGTAAACCCGGGAGGCGGAGCTTGCAGTGAGCTGAGATCCGGCCACTGCACTCCAGCCAGGGTGACAGAGCGAGACTCTGCCTCAAAAATAAATAAATAAATAAATAAATAAATAAATAAATAAATAAATAAAAATAAAAAATCATTCTAGG
>NW_016881408.1:0-449 GCF_001698545.2 Rhinopithecus bieti | reverse complement strand
GTAGTTGTGCAGTTTTGAGTGAGTTTCTTAATCCTGAGTTCTAATTTGATTGCACTGTGGCCTGAGAGACAGTTTGTTATGATTTCCATTCTTTCGCATTTGCTGAGGAGTGCTTTACTTCCAATTATGTGGTCAATTTTGAATAAGTGTGATGTGGTGCTGAGAAGAATGTATATTCTGTTGATTTGGGGTGGAGAGTTCTGCAGATGTCTATTAGGTCCACTTGGTCCAGAGCTGAGTTCAAGTCCTGAATATCCTTGTTAATTTTCTGTCTTGTTGATCTGTCTGCTATTGACAGTGGAGTGTTAAAGTCTCCCACTATTATTGTGTGGGAGTCTAAGTCTCCTAGTAGGTCTCTAAGAACATGCTTTATAAATCTGGGTGATATATATTTAGAATAGTTAGTTGTTCTTGTTGCATTGATTCCTTTACCATTATGTAATGGCTTT
>NW_016881407.1:0-726 GCF_001698545.2 Rhinopithecus bieti | reverse complement strand
ACAGCACACTGATGGGTCTTAACTCTTTATCCAATTTGCCAGTCTGCATCTTTTAAATGGAACATTTAGCCCATTTACATTTAAGGTTAATATTGCTATATGTGAATTTGATCCCGTTATTATGATGTTAGCTGGTTATTTTGCTTCTTGGTTGATGCAGTTTCTTCCTAGCATTGATGGTCTTTACAATTTGGCATGTTTTTGTAGTGACTGGTACCTCTTGTTCCTTTCCATGTTTAGTGCTTCCTTCAGGAGCTCTTGTAGGGCAGGCCTGGTGGTGACAAAATCTCTCAGCATTTGCTTGTCTGTAAAGGATTTTTTTCTCTTTCACTTTGAAGCTTAGTTTGACTGAATATGAAATTCTGGGTTGAAAATTCTTTTCTTTAAGAATATTAAATATTGCCCCACTCTCTTTTGGCTTGTAGAGTTTCTGTTGAGAGATTCGCTGTCAGTCTGATGGGCTTCCCTTTGTGGGTAACCTGACCTTTCTCTCTGGCTGACCTTAACATTTATTCCCTCATTTCAGCTTTGGTGAATCTGACAATTATGTGTCTTGGAGTTGCTCTTCTCAAGGAGTATCTTTGTGGCATTCTCTGTATTTCCTGAATTTGAATGTTGGCCTGCCTTGCTAGGTTGTGGAACTTCTCCTGGATAATATCCTGCAGTGTTTTCCAACTTGTTTCCATTCTCCCCATCACTTTCAGGTACACCAATCGGATGTAGATT
>NW_016881406.1:0-727 GCF_001698545.2 Rhinopithecus bieti | reverse complement strand
CATTGGTCTATATCTCTGTTTTGGTACCAGTACCATGTTGTTTTGGTTACTATGTAGCCTTGTAATATAGTTTGAAGTCAGGTAGTATGATGCCTCCAGCTTTGTTCTTTTCGCTTAGGGTTGTCTTGGCAATGCAGGCAAAAGGGTTCCATATTAACTTTAAAGTAGTTTTTTTTTCCAATTCTGTGAAGAACGTCATTGGTAGATTGATGGGGATAGCATTGAATCTATATATTACCTTGGGCAGTATGGCCGTTTTCACAATATTGATTCTTCCTATCCATGAGTATGGAATATTCTTCCATTTGTTTGTGTCCTCTTTTATTTCGTTCAGCAGTGGTTTGTAGTTCTCCTTGAAGACATCCTTCACATCCCTTGTAAGTTGGATTCCTAGGTATTTTATTCTCTTTGTAGCAATTGTGAATGGGAGTTCACTCATGATTTGGCTCTCTGTTTGTCTGTTAATGGTGTATAGGAATGCTTGTGATTTTTGCACATTGATTTTGTATCGATTTTGTATTGATTTTGCTGAATTTACTTATCAGCTTAAGGAGATTTAGGCGGAGATGATGGGGTTTTCTAAATATACAATCATGTCATCTGCAAACAGGGACAATTTGACTTCCTCTTTTCCTAGTTGAATACACTTTCTTTCTTTCTCTTGCCTGATTGCCCTGAAATTCCAACACTGTGTTGAATAGGAGTGGTGAGAGAGGGCATTCCTATC
>NW_016881405.1:0-450 GCF_001698545.2 Rhinopithecus bieti | reverse complement strand
TCTCTAGCTGACGGACCCTTGGGTTGTTTCCAGTTGTTGCCTGTAGTGAATGAGGCTGCTGAGAACATTTATGTATACGTCTTTTTGAACACATGCTCTCATTTCTTCTAGATAAATTCCTAGGGCTGAAATTGCAAGGTCAAATGGCTAGTTTATGCTTCTTTTTTTCACCTTTCTTATTCATAGAAAATATTACACTGATACATAATATTGAACATTTCTATGAGGTGCATGTGCTGTTTGGTTCCCTGCATCCAACATGTCATCATCCAGACAGTGTATCTGGAGTATGGCCTTGAGTATTTATCATTTCTATGTGTTGAGTATATTTGAAGTTCTCTCTTGTAGTTATTTTGAAATATACATTATTGCTAACCATAGCCACCATAGTCTGCTATCCAACATTAGGACACACTCCTTGCATCTAACTGTAGGTGTGTATTCATTGAC
>NW_016881404.1:0-1643 GCF_001698545.2 Rhinopithecus bieti | reverse complement strand
GCTACTGGGGATATACCCAAAGGGTTATAAATTATTCTACTACAAAGACACATGCACACATATGTTTATTGCAGCACTATTCACAATAGCAAAGACTTGGAATCAACCCAAATGTCCATCTGTGACAGACTGGATTAAGAAAATGTGGCACATATACACCATGGAATACTATGCAGCCATAAAAAAGGATGAGTTTGCGTCCTTTGTAGGGACATGGATGCAGCTGGAAACCATCATTCTTAGCAAACTATCACAGGAATCTCTTTTTAATCAGCACCAGGTGCTTCCCATGGGCGTTGTTCAAGGTTTGCGCTTTGGGAATCACAGGCTACACCCAGACCATCTGTCCTGGGGCTGCAACTCCAGGCTTGGGAAGGAAAGATGGTATAGCTCAGTCAGGAGTCAGGAAGACCTAGGGGCCCGCCCTGCTCTGGCATTGCTGGCGGTGTGCCCTTAGGCGAGTAATTTGCTCTCTGTGCCCCAGGCTTCTTGCGGGTAATATTACACTAATATTGAATTTCCAAGAAGGCTGTGAAGATTAGCTCTGAAAAAGATCTGCAAGTCACTGGCATGGTGCTGATTCATAGCAAGTTCAGGAAGCAGCCTTCCTTTCTTTCTCCTTCAGAAGGTGCTACTGTCCCGTCATGTGAGCAAAATCACAGTGACCATCTGAATTAGGTTGGTTCTATCCTCAGGGACAGAAGCCAACTCAAATTGGCTTAAAAGAAAACTGAAGAGGCTCCGTCAAAGGGCCCAGAAGCAAAGGAAGCATGTGGGTGCCGGAATCAACATTCTGTCTGTCTCTGCTTCTCTTTGCCATCGGCCTTATTTCTCCTCCTGCTGCTGTGCTGCCTCCAGGAGGCCAAGACTGAGGCTCTCAGAAGCCACTGCTCAGCAACCCAGGGGAGGGAGAGCCGCCGTCTCCTGATTTCTGTAGCTTAGTCCCAGGGAAGGCTCTGATTGGTTGTGTTTGGGTCATGTGCCCATTCCTTGGGCCAATCACGCTGGCCGGGGATGCAGTATTTTAAGTGGCCAGGCCTCCGGCCAGGGGAGTGCCATCTAGGATCAAGAGAATAAGCAGCACTCGCTGGCCAGAAAAAGGTCCAAGCGAAACAACTGAAAATCCAGAACCAGCTCAGATGCTTCTTCCTTTCTGTGCATAACCTACCTTGCACAGCATCTTCCAAGCTGCATCTGGATTATTTGTCTCCACATCCTCTTCCCCCAAATGCGAGTTTCTCCAGATGGGACTAGACCCCACATCTCCAAAGTCCCGATGCCTGCTATGGGGCTGGGTACAGAGCAGGGGCTGACACGTCTTTACAGCCAGCGTCCAGTGTCCTCTCCACAGCCTCCATCTGAACCCACCCTCTGGTCTCTGCCTTCCTGTGCCCTGCCTTCTTCTAGGCACTGCTCCCAGGACTGCTGTGTCCTCTGGCTGGTAGGCGGATGACAGCCCTTCCTTCCTTCTGAGTCCCCGAGGTCAGGCTGGTATCCCAGGTCACATGGTTAATTGGCTTCATGGTTGATCCTTCCTTCCTTTTTTCTATCTTTCCTTTCCTTCCTTCTTTCCTTCCTTCCTTCTTTCCTTTCTTCCTTCCTCTCCTTCCTCTCCTTCCCCACCCTCCCGCCCTCCCTCCCTC
>NW_016881403.1:0-450 GCF_001698545.2 Rhinopithecus bieti | reverse complement strand
TCTACTAATGCACCTAATTGGAAACGCCGTGTTAGCATTATCAACCATTAATTTACCTGCTACCTCACTGATCTTCGCACTCCTAGTATTACTGACAATTCTAGAAATCGCAGTTGCTCTAATCCAAGCCTATGTGTTCACACTCTTGGTAAGTCTCTTATCTATATAACAACACTTAATGACTCACCAATTCCATGCCTACCACATAGTCAAACCCAGTCCTTGACCACTAACAGGAGCCCTCTCAGCCCTCCTAATAACATCTGGCTTAATCATCTGATTCCACTTTTATTCCACCACCCTATTAACACTAGGACTATTAACTAACATATTAACAATATACCAATGGTGACGTTCATTATTTAAAGTAACCTAAGCTTGTGGTTACTTTCATTATTTAAAGTAACCTAAGCTATGTGGTTAAGTGTTTGCATGTCCAACATTCACTTC
>NW_016881402.1:0-2233 GCF_001698545.2 Rhinopithecus bieti | reverse complement strand
TTTTCTTTTTTTTTTTTTTTAAGTGTCTTGGTCTGTCGCCCAGGCTGAAGTTCAGTGGCGTGATCTCAGCTCTCTGCAACCTCTGCCTCCCCAGTTCAAGTGATTCTCCTGCCTCCACCTCCCGAGTAGCTGGGATTACAGGCGCGAGTCACCATGCCCAGCTAATTTTTGTATTTTTAGTAGATACAAGATTTTACCATGTTGGCCAGGCTGGTCTCAAATTCCTGACCTCAAGTGATTGCCTGCTTTCCCTTCCCAAAGTGCTGCAATTGCAGACGTGAACCACTGCACCCGGGCATGTCATCTGTGTATATTTTTTGGTGAGGTGACTTTATATTTTAATTCGGTTGTTTTTCTTTTTGTTATTAGAATTTCTTTGTATATTTTGCACACAAGTCTTTTTTCAGGTTTGTTTTGTAAATATTTTCTCTCAGTCTGTGACTTGTTTTTTGATTCTCTTAACAAGATATTTCACAGAGTAGTCATTTTAAATTTTAATAAAGTCCACATTATCACTTTTTTCTTTTATGAATTGGCTTTTGGTATTGTATCTAAAGACTCATCACAAATCCAAAGTCATGTGGATTGTCCTCTATAACTTTTACAATTTTATATGTGAAAATTTAAGTCTACAGACTATATCTTCAGTGATTTTTTTTGGGGTGAGCTATGAAGTTTCTGTCTACATTCATTTTTTTCCCCATGGTTTCTGATTGATCTGTCACCATCTGTGGAACAGACTTTTCTTTCCCCATTGAGTATTTTGCCCCTTTGACAAAAGCAGTTGACAGCATTTATTTGGGTCTTTCGGGTTCTGTATTCTATTCTGTTTATCATTTGTCCGTTCCTTCACCAATATCACTCTCTTCATTACTTTAGCTTCTGTGGTAAAGCTAACAGTAATGAGTGTACTGCTCCCAAACAAGGCATATCTGCATTTATTTATATATTTTTTATTCTTCCCAACCATGATCCAAGGTTTTCTGAATGCATATTTGGATTGTATTTGGATTGGAATGTATTTTGTTAAGTCTATACTTAAAAAATTCAATTTTGAGGGTGCTATTGTAAGTGGTATTTTTTTTTTTTAATTTCAAGTTCAAATTAGTCCTATACATTATTGCTGATAGAAAGAAAATCAGACAGTGCATGGTGGCTCACGCCTGTAATCCTAGCACTTTGGGAGGCTGAGTTGGGACGATCATTTGAGCTTGGGAGTTCTAGACCAGCCTGGGCAATATAATGAGACCCACCCCCTGCCAATAAAAAATTAAATTAAATTAAAAATTAAAATAAATAAATACAAGAAAATCAGGTGGGGCTGGGCACAGTGGTTCACACCTGTAATCCCAGTGCTTTGGGAGGCTGAGGTTGGAGAATCTCTTGAACACGGGAGCTGGAAGCTGAGTCCAGGAGCCATGAGTACACCACTGCACTCAAGTCTGGGTAACAGAATGAGACCCTGTCTCTTAAAAAGAATAGAAAGAAAATAAATTGAGTTTTTTTTTTTTTTTTTGAGACGGAGTCTTGCTCTGTTGCCCAGGCTGGAGTGCAGTGGCACAATCTCGGCTCACTGCAACCTCCGCCTCCCGAGTTCAAGCGATTCTCCTGCCTCAGCCTCCCGATTAGCTTGTACTACAGGTACACGCCATCACGCCTGCCTGTTTTTGTATTTTTAGTAGAGACAAGGGTTCACCATGTTGGCCAGGCCGGTCTCGAACTCCTGACCTCAAGTGATCCGCCCGCCTCAGCCTCCCAAAGTGCTGGAATTACAGGCGTGAACTGGTCATTTTCTTTGATTACTAGCTCATTGCGTTCCGGTCAAGGCACGGGATGGCGGGCTCGATTTCAGTTCAAATTCCCAAAATCTCAGCCCTGGAAAAATCCAGAGGGTGATTTTCAGAGATTCTCCAGAGCTGCCGCGAGGGGGCGCCCGGCCCTGCCAAACCCGGAGCGCCGCGCGCGCGAACCGAGTCCGAACCTCACGGAGGCGTCCTGGGGCGTCCACAGTGAGGACCGAGCTTCCTTTCCTCAGGACCCACCCAGGAGGGGCCGCGGCTTCGGGACACCTGGGGCCGCTTCCTCTGTGAGGAGACGCTGCTGCAGCTCTCGAACACCTGGGACCGCCGAGGAGAAGGTGAGAAAACGGCTTCCTGTCCCCGCTGTGAGTGCAGCGGAGCGAGCGCGGCCGCATTTCCCGTCGGGCCGTTTGTACCCCGACCTCACTTTGTAC
>NW_016881401.1:0-451 GCF_001698545.2 Rhinopithecus bieti | reverse complement strand
GGATATTAATTCACCATCTGTTCAGTTTGGTGGCTCTCTGGAATAAAGTCACCTCCCCTTGGCCCTACACCTCGTCCCTCAAGTTCTTGGCTGTCATGCAGCAAACGGTGAGTGCAGTGAGCCGAGATCACACCACTGCACTCCAGTCTGGGTGACATAGTGAGACCCTGTCTCAAAAAAAAAAAAGAGATAAATTTGGTTTTAGAACCAGACAAATTAAATGGGAGACTTACTTCCAATGAGACCTAGAAATTTCTAAATTTTAAAATTTCTAAAAGAACTGAGAAAATTGTCTCCATTGAGGAAGCAAGCTGAAGGAGGTAAACTGACATGTTTTCTGAATTGAGAAATACTGAGGAGGCTTTGTCTCTTTCGCTCCTTTTCCTCCTGCCCCTGCACCTGCATAGTCTTTCTTACCTGAGCCTTCCTGTCCTGCCGCGCCTCTTCTTCC
>NW_016881400.1:0-451 GCF_001698545.2 Rhinopithecus bieti | reverse complement strand
TTGAATGAACGCACCTTTCTAAATCGTAAGCTGGCAGAATGGGGGGACCTTTCTCAAACTCTGTCTCTAGAGGTTCACCAGCCCCTGTCACCAGGGCCCTTTCGCCCTGTGCTTTGGGCAGGTTCGCACATTGAAGGAGGAGAAGAAGCATGAGATACATCGGGTACAGAAGCTTGGGAGGAGCTTGTTCAAACTCAAACACCAGAGGGGTAAGATGGGGCTGGCATGACCTGGGAGCAGGACCGGCATCAGAGGGCTGTGGGGGTGGCTTAGAATGCCCCAGGGAGGTGGGTGGATGGAAGGGCTTTGAGGCAGAGGGAGAGAGGTCTGTGCCAGGAGACTGCAAGCCTTGTCATCTGCTTGAGACTTGGTGTCCCCATCAGCAAAGAGGGGGTAGTGCCCATTGTCAGCCACCCACAGTGCTCTCCATCTGAAAGTGGCTTGGAGGATT
>NW_016881399.1:0-492 GCF_001698545.2 Rhinopithecus bieti | reverse complement strand
GTTGTGTCTCTTCCAGGCTTTGGTATCAGGATGATGTTGGCCTCATAAGAATGAGTTAGGGAGCATTCCCTCTTTTTCTGTTGATTGGAATAGTTTCAGAAGGAATGCTACCAACTCTTCTTTGTACCTCTGGCAGAATTCGGCTGTGAATCCATCTGGTCCTGGACTTTTTTTGGTTGGTAGGCTATTAATTATTGCCTCAATTTCAGAGCCTGTTACTGGTCTATTCAGGGATTCCACTTCTTCCTGGTTTAGTCTTGGGAGGGTTTATGGTTCCAGGAATTTAGCCATTTCTTCTAGATTTTCCAATTTATTTGTGTGGAGGTGTTTATAGTATTCTCTGATGGTGGTTTGTATTTCTGTGGAATTGGTGGTGATATATCCCCTTTATCATTTTTTAGTGCATCTATTTGATTCTTCTCTCTTTCTTTATTAGTGTTGCTAGTGGTCTATCAGTTTTGTTAATCTTTTCAAAAAACCAACTCCTGGATT
>NW_016881398.1:0-574 GCF_001698545.2 Rhinopithecus bieti | reverse complement strand
AATTCTGGGCTGAAAGTTCTTTTCTTTAAGAATGTTGAATATTGGCCCTCACTGTCTTCTGGCCTGTAGGGTTTCTTCAGAAAGAGCCACTGTTAGTCAGAGTGGCTTCCCTTTGTGGGTAACCAAACCTTTCTCTCCGGCTGCCCTTAACATTTTTTCCTTCATTTCAACCTTGGTGAATCTGATGATTATGTGTCTTGGGGTTGCTCTTCTCAAGGAGTATCTTTGTGGTGTTCTCTGTATTTCCTGAACTTGAATGTTGGCCTGTCTTGCTAGGTTGGGGAAGTTCTCCTGGATAATATTCTGAAGCGTGTTTTCCAACTTGGCTGCATTCTCCCTGTCACTTTCAGGTACACCAATCAAATGTAGGTTTGGTCTTTTCATACAGTCCCATATTTCTTGGACGCTTTGTTCATTCCTTTTCATTTTTTTTTTCTTTCTAATCTTGTCTTCATGCTTTATTTCATTAAGTTGATCTTCAATGTCTGGTATCCTTTCTTTTACTTGACTGATTCAGCTATTGATACTTGTTTATGCTTCATGAAGTTCTCATGCTGTGTTTTTCAGCTCCATC
>NW_016881397.1:0-1067 GCF_001698545.2 Rhinopithecus bieti | reverse complement strand
CCTGTTTTATCAGAGATTAGGATTGCAACTCCTGATTTTTTCTTTCTTCCATTTGCTTCATAAATATTCCTCCATCCCTTTATTTTGAGCCTATGTTTGTCTTTGCATGTAAGATGGGTCTCATGAATACAGCACACTGATGGGTCTTGTCTCTGTATCCAGTTTGCCAGCCTGTGTCTTTTAATTGGGGCACTTAGCCTGTTCACATTTAAGGTTAATATATTGTTGTGTGTGAACTTGATCCTGTCATTATAATGCTAGCTGGTTGTTTTGCCCATTAGTTGATGCAATTTCTTCATAGTGTTGATAGTCTGCACAATTTGGTATGTTTTGCAGTGGTTGGTTCCGATTGTTCTTTCAATGTTTAGTGCTTCCTTCAGGAGCTCTTGTAAGGCAGGCCTGGTGCTGACAAAATCTTTCAGCATTTACTTGTCTGTAAACGATTTTATTTCTCCTTCGCTTATGAAGCTTAGTTTGGCTGGATATGAAATTCTGGGTTGAAAATTATTTCCTTTAAGAGTGTTGAATATTGGCCCCACTCTTCTGGCTTATAGGGTTTCTGCAGAAAGATCTGCTGTTAGTCTGATGGGCTTCCCTTTGTGGGTAATCCAAGCTTTCTCTCTGGCTTCCCTAACATTTTTTCCTTCATTTCAACCTTGGTGAATCTGACGATTATGTGTCTTGGGGTTGCTCTTCTTCAGGAGTATGTTTGTGGTGTTCTCTTTATTTCCTGAATTTGAATGTTGTCCTGTCTTGTTAGGTTGGAGAAGTTCTGGATAATATCCTGAAGAGTGTTTTCCAACTTGGTTCCATTCTCCCTGTCACTTTCAGGTACACCAATCAAATGCAGATTTGGTCCTTTCACATATTTCTTGGAGGTTTTGTTCATTCCTTTTATTCTTTTTTCTCTAATCTTGTCTTCTTGCTTTATTTCATTAAGTTGATCTTCAATCTCTGATATCCTTTCTTCCACTTGATTGATTCGGCTATTCATACTTGCGTATGCTTCACGAAGTTCTCGTGCTGTGTTTTTCAGCTCCATCAGGTCATTTACATTCTTCTCTAAA
>NW_016881396.1:0-492 GCF_001698545.2 Rhinopithecus bieti | reverse complement strand
TTTTGTATCCTGAGACTTTGCTGAAGTTGGTTATCAGCTTAAGGAGACTTTGGACTGAGCCGATGGGTTTTCTAAATATACACTCATGTCATCTGCAAACAGGGACAATTTAACTTCCTCTTTTCCTAATTGAATGCCCTTTATTTATTTCTCTTGCCTGATTGTCCTGACCAGAACTTCCAATACTATGTTGAATATGAGTGGTGAGAGAGGGCATCCTTGTGTTCTGCTGGTTTTCAAAGGGAATGCTTCCAGCTTTTGCCCATTCAGTATGATATTGGCTGTGGGTTTGTCATAAATAGCTCTTATTATTTTGAGATATGTTCCATCGATACCTAGTTTATCGACAGTTTTTAGCATGAAGGGCTACTGAATTTTGTTGAAGGCCTTTTCTGCATCTACTAAGATAATCATGTGATTTTTGCCATTGGTTCTGTTTATGTGATGGATTACATGTATTGATTTGCATATGTTGAACCAGCCTTGCATCCC
>NW_016881395.1:0-573 GCF_001698545.2 Rhinopithecus bieti | reverse complement strand
AGTGTTCTGACACAAATGCTGCCATTCATAAAGGGGATTGCTGCCTTCCCTATCGACTCCTGAATTGGACCCGTTTTTCCTTCATATGGGAAGGTGAGCTAAACCCTCCTACATGCCAAGCATGCTGTGCGGCAGATTGGGATTGAATCCCAATGAAATGCAGTCAGGAGATGCTCAAATTTTGCCCCTAGTGTCAGTGAAGTTTATGCCATTAAGTCAGTTTCTCATCTCTCCCGTCTAAATGATCACAGGGACCCCAGTCGATAATGTCTCCCATTAGCATGGACTGTTGTCTAGTTAAGGGGCCAAGACACTGCATCCAAGAAGGGGGGTAAGAATGATCAAAGGGAGCCCATTCTGTATAATTAATGAAATGTGGGTGATGGCTACACCTGTAATGTTGGTAGAGCTAAGGCCTAATGGGTTCATAATTTTCCATAGTAACTCAACCATACTTGGGCTGAAATTGAAAGGCAACCGCAGTTGAGTGATGTACCCTGAGTGATGCATAAAAGAAGTCCCTCCAGTGGAGAAGCATGATTGATAATCATTGTTCTGAGAGTCTAATTGCTC
>NW_016881394.1:0-3276 GCF_001698545.2 Rhinopithecus bieti | reverse complement strand
TCAGTATACATAATGCCAGAATTAAGCTCTTTCCCCAGGATTCCACTCCTTAGAGGAAGGCAGGAGAAAAGGGTAAGAAGAGACCACAGTGTGTTTCTTTTCCTGAGAATCACGTAGACCTTACTCCCTCAATCAAGCACAAAGCATAGTGTGAGGGCCACTGCCCATCAGAGTCCCAGCCTGAACACTCACCATGGACATCAGCACCAAAGCTAGGTTCTGGGCACAGGGCACCTCTACACAGTCTGCACAGGTAAACTGAGATCCGTAATCAGTGGATGTGATCAGGTCTCTTAGCTCTTTATTACAGTAACAACACTGTCCAGTGATTAGTGATTACCTTCTCAACTTCAGCATTGTTTAAACTATTGCTTTAGATATATTACACCTTCAAATTCTAATGCAATTTCCAAGTATATATAACTTAATTAGCAAATATTATAATTCAATTCTAGGATTTTAATTTAAAATAGGAAAAGTAGATTATTATTTAGCAACTATAATGAAGTGTAAGTCTATATTAAACTCTTCCTTAATAGGAATTGGGCATTAGGTAATAGATGTTATATTTTAGTATTTATAACAGAAAATATATTAACAGTTTACGATTTTTTTATTGTTTTGCACATTTTGAAATTTTAGATTTGTAATCTTTCTTTTTAGTCTATAAAGTTATCAACTCAAATAAGGTTCATGTACAGAGAATGTGTAAATAATGAAATAATATTAAATATTTATTAAGATCTTAATGCTTCTGAAATTATACCATTTTATATCCTAAGTATTTAAAATAGGAAGACTTCTTTTCATTTTCACTTGACACTGAAAACATCTATCTACCATCTGTATCTTAATCTCCAAAGATAAAACTGTGTCCCCATCAATAAGACTGAACTTTCTACTGAAATCTGAATCAGCACTCTGGAATAAATCCACCTGGTTCATTGTGAGCCACAGGAACAGGTGGCAGCAGGTTGTAGCTGCAGAAACCAGAGCCAAAGAAGTAAAACGAGGCAGGGGATGAAAGAGAAGAGAAATAGCAGAAATATCAGCATGGAAATCCTGGCCAGAAACTGATAAAAGCTGCAGAGCCTGGAGCCAAGAACCCATTGAGCCATGTGAAGTGAAAGTGAGGAAGAAAACATCAGCTGATTCAGCAATAAACACTAACTGGGCAATACTATGTGCATTATAGGTACTGGGGATTCAGCAACGGCTGCAACATTTTCTCAGGTAGAACCAGATTAGGTTGCTAGGAGTGGAGAACATCTGAGCAAGTGGTAGCCCAGAGGTAGATAGGATTCAGGTTATCAATGATCCAAAGGTTAAAGCATCCTAAGCAACCAAACTCAAGCACGACAGTTAACGCACAAGTTATATCAACAGCCCATGAGATCTGGTTTAACCTGAAAACCCCTTAAGTCAGGGCTCCCTTATGATGAAGAGGTGCATTGGGAGTTGAGAAGGCTGTGTATCTCGGGTCCATGGATTTCCCAGGGTTTCAGTGAAGCTGACTGGGTGATACATCCTGAGACAGGATTCTAGCTTCTAGCTGACCTTAAACCAAGGCTATGTCGCATGGGCAGGAAAACCCTGATAGCAGCTCTCGCAAAGTCAGGGTAAAATATCCAAACTATAGAAACAGTAAATGTACCAGTTAGAAGAAGGAAAAGGTAGTCCTTTTCCATGACAGTTCAAAACTTATCTATGCAAAGGATCCACAATTCTAAGGGCTTCCTCTGGGGACACTTGTCTTGGAAAGTAGGCCAACAAGCAAACTCGCATTGTGACTGACAGAGGTGCTATGGCTTACTAAAGGTAAATGTTCATTTTCCTGAAAACAAGGGTTCAAAGAAGCCTCCTGGAAAAGCTGATCCTTAGAATTTAGAAAACAACTAAGCCCTCTCCTACATCACAATATATTAATACTCTCTCTGGATATTTCTCACTCCCTGCCTCTTAGGTCTAGAATGTTCTACCAAGATATGCTCTATACAGAAGAGAGGGCAAGGTTTCTTTACAACACAGGACACAGGGAGCACCCAAACGCACCCACAGCAGGGCACCCATGCACCAAAGCCTTGGCAACTCACAAACTATTTAACATTTTCATAAAGAGGAACCCCTGGCTCCACCCAGCATGGAAAATAATACTAGAGTTTACATACAGCCGTGGCAGGAGAAATATGGACTTTGAAGGCCAAACTCACAACTGATTTTGGAAACAACCATATAATGTTTTAAATTTTATTTTCCATAACTTATTGGGGTACAGGTGGTGTTTGGTTACATGAGTAAGTTCTTTGGTGGAGATTTGTGAGAACCTGGTGCACCTATCACCCAAGCAGTATACACTGCATCATATTTGTTGTCTTTTATCCCTCACCTCTCACTCCCACCCTTCCCCCCATGTCCCCAAAGTCCATTGTATTATTTTATGCTTTTGCATCCTCATAGCTTAGCTACCACATATCAGTGAGAACATACGATGTTTGGTTTTCCATTCCTGAGTTACTTCACTTAGAATAATATTCTCTAACCTCATCCAGGTCATTGCAGATGCTGTTAATCCATTCCTTTTAATGGCTGAGTAGTATTCCATCATATATATAGATGACATATATATATATAACATAATACATTTTGAGATATATACATACACATATATACATACATATACATATATATATATATATATGTATATGCACCAGAGTTTCTTTATCCACTCTTTGACTGATGGGCTTTTGGGTTGGTTCCACGAAACTTTGCTATTGTGAATTATGCTGCTATAAACATGCACGTGCAAGCATCTTTTTTGAATAATGACTTTTCCTCTGGGTAGATACCCAGTTGTGGGATTGCTGGATCAAATGGTAGTTCTACTTTTAGTTCTTTAAGGAATCTCCACACCATAGCATAATTCTTAAGAGTTAAAACTCTGAAGAATCATTGTACTTATGTAACTCACAGTCCTCTTCCATTTTGTCTAAATTGTTAATAAAATAAAATTTTGAGCACAGAAATTTCTAGTATCTTTCACAATTAAAATTAATAAATAAAACAGAGGTTGGGCATGGTGGCTCATGCCTGTAATCCCAGCACTTTGGGAGGCCGACAGAGGTGGATCACTTGAGGTCAGGAGCTCCAGACAAGCCTTGCCAACATGGGGAAACACTGTCTCTACTAAAATACAAAATTAGCCTGGCGTGGTGGCCAGAGCCTGTAATCTCAGCTACTAGGGAGGCTGAGGCAGGAGAATCGCTTGAACCTGGGAAG
>NW_016881393.1:0-2231 GCF_001698545.2 Rhinopithecus bieti | reverse complement strand
CCAATTTGAATAATATCCATGTAATGTTACCAAGACAGCTTGGTTGCTCTTTCAATCTTCTGTATTTCTGGGTATATGTAGTGCTGGGAAAACTGGCTAGCCATATGCAGAAAACGGAAATTGGACCCCTTCTTACACCTTATACAAAAATTAACTCTAGACAGATTAAAGACTTAAATGTTAGACTTAAACCATAAAACCCTAGAAGAAAACCTAGGCAATACCATTCAGGACATAGGCATGGGCAAGGACTTCATGTCTAAAACACCAAAAGCAATGGCAACAAAAGCCAAAATTGACAAATGGGATCTAATTAAACTAAAGAACTTCTGCACAGCAAAAGAAACTACCCTCAGAGTGAACAGGCAACCTGCAGAATAGAGAAAAATTTTGCAATCTATCCATCTGACAAAGGGCTAATATCCAGAATCTACAAGGAACTTCAACAAATTTACAAGAAAAAAAAAAAAAAGTCCATCAAAAAGTGGGTGAAGTATATAAACAGACACTTCTCAAAAGAAGACATTTATGCGGCCAATAAACATGAAAAAAGCTCATCATCACTGGTCATTAGAGAAATGCAAATCAAAATCACAACTGAGATACCATCTCACACCAGTTAGAATGGCGATCATTAAAAAGTCAGGAAACAACAGATGCTGGAGAGGACATGGAGACACAGGAATGCTTTTATGCTGTTGGTGGGAGTGTAAATTAGTTCAACCATTGTGGAAGACAGCATGGCAATTCCTCAAGGATGTAAAACCAGAAATACCATTTGACCCAGCAATCCCATTACTGGGTATATAGCCAAAGGATTATAAATCATTCTGCTATAAAGACACATGTACACATACATTTATTACAGCACAATTCACAATAGCAAAGACTTGGAACCAGTCCAAATGCCCATATATGATAGACTGGATAAAGAAAACCTGGCACATATATACCATGGAATACTATGCAGTCATAAAAAAGGATGAGTTCATGTCCTTTGCAGGGACATGGATGAAGCTGGAAACCATCGTTCTCAGCAAACTAACACGGGAAAGAAAACAAAATACCACATGTTCTCATTCATAAGTAGGTGTTGAACAATGAGAACACATGGGCAGAGGGAGGGGAACATCACACACCAGGGCCTGTCGGGGGGTGGGGGACTAGGAGAGGGATAGCATTAGGAGAAATACCTAATGTAGATGACGGGTTGATGGGTGCAACAAACCACCATGGCATGTGTATACCTATGTAACAAACCTGCATGTTCTGCACATGTATCCCAGAACTTAAAGTAAAATTTTTAAAAAAAGAAAAGAAAAGAAAGAAACCATGAAAGGGGAAATAGAAATCTTAGAATGATAAAACCAGATTTCCCAAGACTGAATAAACAAATTCTTGTATAAAACATACAATAAAATACTATTAAGCAGTTAAATTTAATAAACTAGAGTTGTATGTGTGAACATCAGTAATATTGAGATAAATATTGGTGAGAAAAAATTGCACAGACACATCTAGCTTAATACCATTTATTTAAAATTTTTAAATATGCAACACTGTAAATTATTTACAGAAACATACACATACTAAAAGTGTATTAATCACACCTACTTCTAAATGGAGAAGGGAGTAGAAGAGAATGGGGCTGGGTCACAGTAAAAGAAAAAGGCTTTTACTCTGTGCAAATAAATCAATGTTGGCCTTGATTAACACCGGGTAGTGAGTATGAACATTTGTTAAATTATCTTTTTTACTTTTATGTATATTTTAAATACTTAAAAAATCAGTTCTGTCTACTGGTCTGTGTACTAGAAAACCTACTTTCTAGTTACTGTCCTATCACTGGCAAATTGTATGACCTCAGGCAAACCATTTCACTTTTCCAGGTTCCAGTGTCCTTATTTGTCAAGGCATGGAGAAAGCAGAGAGTTGACAGATAATGTCATATGTTTCTTCAAGTTATAGGGTTCCAAAATACTTTATACCTTGCCTCTAGAAAGAACTATATACAAAACCATCCCAAATAGATTTATAAATTCCTCTGGAACAGCACTATCCAATATGGTAGCCAGTTGTTACATGTGGCTATTTAAGTTGAAATTTAAATTAATTAAAATAAAAAACTTATTTCTTCACTTGCACTAGCCACATTTCAAGTACTCAATGGTCACATGTGGAAAGTGGCTACTATATGGGACAGCACGGATAACAGAACATTTCCATCATCT
>NW_016881392.1:0-977 GCF_001698545.2 Rhinopithecus bieti | reverse complement strand
GGTATCCCATTGCAGATTTCCAGAAAACTTAGTTAGCAAACTGATCACTGAAGAGAAACGTGTAACTCTGTGAGTTGCATTCACTCATGGCAATGCAGTTTCTCAGAAGGCTTCTTTCCAGTTTTGATCTGAGGATATTTCCTTTTTCACCATAGCCCTCAATGAGCTCCCAAATATACCTTTGCAGAATCCACGACAACAGTGTAAGAAAACGGTTCGAAGAAGGAAAGGGTGGAACTCTGTGTGATGAAGTCACACATCAGAAAGCAATCTCTCAAAAACTTTCTCTCTAGTTATTATGTGAGGATATTTCCTTTTTCACCATGGGGCCCTACGGGATACCAAATATCACATTCCAGATTCCACGAAAAGAGTGTTAGCAAACTGCTCCATGAAGTCTAAGTTACACGTCAGTGAGATGAACTCAGAGATGAGAAAGAAGTTTCTCAGAAAGCTTCTTTCACGTTTTGAACGGATGAAATTTCCTTTATCAGCGTAGGCCTCAATGCGATCCAAGGAAGCCCTTCTCAGCTTCCTCAAAGACAGTGTTAATGGACTGCTCCACGAAACATAAGTGTAACTCTGGAAGATGAATTCACACATCACCAAGAAATTTGTAAGGAACCCTCTTTCCAGTTTTCATCTGTGGATGTTTCCTTTCTCACCGTAAGGTTCATTTCCCTATGAATTATCTAATTGCAGATTTCCAGAACACTGTGTTAACAAACTGATCACTGAAGAGAAACGAGTAATTCTGTGGGTTGCATTCACACATGGCAACACAGTTTCTCAGAAGGCGTCTTTAAAGTTTTGATCTGAGGATATTTCCTTTTTCACCATAGCCCTCAATGAGCTCCCAAATATAACTTTGCAGAATCCACGAAAACAGTGTTATCAACTGTTCCTATAAGGGAAGAGTGGAACTGTGTGATGAAGTCACACATCAGAAAGCAATCTCTCAGAAAGCTTCTCTCTAG
>NW_016881391.1:0-570 GCF_001698545.2 Rhinopithecus bieti | reverse complement strand
TGGCCTGCCTTACTAGGTTTGGGAAGTTCTCCTGGATGATATCCTGAAGTGTTTTCCAACTTGGTTCCATTTTCCCCTCACTTTCAGGCACTCCAATCAGACGTAGATTTCGTCTTTTCACATACTACCATACTTCTTGAAGGCTTTGTTCATTTCTTTTCCTCTTTTTTCTTTAGACTTCTCTTCTCACTTCATTTCATTCATTTGATCCTCAATCGCTGATACTCTTTCTTCCAGTTGATCGAGTCAGTTACTGAAGCTTGTGCGTTTGTCACGTATTTCTCGTGTCATGGTTTTATCTCTGTCATTTTGCTTATGGCCTTCTCTGCATTGATTATTCTAGTTATCCATTCTTCCATTCTTTTTTCACGATTTTAATTTCTTTATGCTGTGTACGTAATTCCTCCTGTAGCTCTGAGAAGTCTGATGGACTGAAACCTTCTCTCAACTCATCAAAGTCATTCTCTATCCAAGTTTGATCCATTGCTGGTGATGAGCTGGTTTCCTTTTGAAGGGGAGATGCGCTCTTATTTTTTGAATTTCCAGCTTTTCTGCACTGCTTTTTCCCCT
>NW_016881390.1:0-1642 GCF_001698545.2 Rhinopithecus bieti | reverse complement strand
CCCTCCCCCCGCCCGGTTTCTTGACAAGTAAGATTGCAACAAATCAATTCAGACGTTTCCATGCCCATACTGATGGTTCTCTTCATTCCAAACCATAGTGGTGCAATGTATTGTTGTCATGGCCAGCATTGTCCAAGAACTGATGTAATTATTTGGATAACTTGTAGGTGTGAAGATGCTTACCCTATCAAAGTATTCAATTCAACTCGTGTATATTAAGCAGCTACTATCTGCCAGGTACTGTGCTGGATCCCATGGGCAAATACTGAACCAAAGGGTTTCCCTATGAAGGGAGCTCATGGTTTCAAAGACAAAGTGAGTCATATGCAATTGGAATTGCCTTGAATTTTGAAATTTTATTAATGGGATAAGGAAATTAGATAGATAGACAGACAAAATATTCTTTATACTTTGCCTAGTTTAACATTAATCTTCTCTCCTTTTAGGAGAAATGTCACCAATACTGGCCAGCAGAACGGTCTGCAAGATACCAGTACTTTGTTGTAGATCCCATGGCTGAGTACAACATGCCACAGTATATCCTAAGGGAATTCAAGGTCACAGATGCCAGGGTAAGTTGGCACAGTCTTCAACTCTTAACCATTAGCTGAAAAGTAGTCTAAGATACCTCTCTCTCTGGGAGAAGCATTTGACTGTCATCCCAATGAGAAATCACTCATTTTGGAGAACATTTTTTTTTTAAATATGTAAGAGTAACTTTTCCTCTGTCTGGCAAGCTTTCTCCCAAACCTTAGTTTGGCTTTCATTCAAACATAACATCTGGCAGCTCAACCTTGGGGATGCACTTGGTAAGTGTTTGTGCTGGGAAGCTTTTATTGATTGGTTGGCTGTGCTTACATTCACCTTCTCAGCTCATTCTCTCTGGAGCTTTTTTGACTTCTTCATTACTTGAGGCTGTAAATATGTTGTTGTTTTGCAAAGCCCTTTAGGTCATATGGACCCAGAGGTTAATTTGGTATGATTTTAAAACTGCAGAGCAAATGGCATTCTTTAGAAAATCTGACAAGCTTTGCACATTCTAATTTGATTCTTGGCATGGCTTATTCCTCAGTGTGCTAATGTGTCTGTCCATGAGAGCTGTTCTCCCATGACCCTCGTTGGCTAATTTTCATTCTGCATTTCTTATCTGGATTGTTGAGTCCAAGGTTCAGCCCTGATGTAAGATGTTCTATGCATAAACTCTAATATCTTTGCCTTTGGCCACTTTCAACCCATAATTACAAACACATCTTAAGGGAGAACAGGTAAATTCAAAAACCTGCCTTGTGTTTGGAACTGTCATAGTGGGTGGGTTGAATAAAACTCTAGGATAGATGTATTTAGTTGATCCATTGTTTTTCTGGAAAGCAGCTTTCTCCAAATTTATGTTTGGAGATTGTCTGCTAATCCCCAAAGCCTGGCCCTGGCTGTTGACCTTAAGTGACAGAGAAATTGGTTAGCAGGAGGGTTGGCCTAGGTGACCGACCTGTTAATCCCAGAAAGTTGTATTAACTATTCTGAAGGTGACTGTATTCAAGGCAGCAGTTAAATTTCTAGGTCTTGAGTGTGACCTGCCCCATTGTTTAAAAAAACAAAGAAACAATACTCTTTCAGAATTTGAAGCTAGGTATGTGAGTGAAAA
>NW_016881389.1:0-1217 GCF_001698545.2 Rhinopithecus bieti | reverse complement strand
TACTGTGAGGTGTGACTTCTGGGAAAAGGCTTTCCCACACTCCTTACACTCATAGGGTTTCTCCCCTGTGTGTGTCTTCTGATGTACCATGAGGTATGCCTTCACATAGAAGAACTTCCCACATTCAGTACATTCAAAAGGTTTCTCCCCTGTGTGTGTTTTCTGATGTTCCATGAGATGTGGTTTCTGGTAGAAGGATTTCTCACACTGATTACATTCGTAGGGTTTCTCTCCTGCATGGGTTCTCAGATGTCTACTGAGAGATGATAGGTGGTAAAATATTTTCTTACATTCTTTACACTCATAGGTTTTATCTCTCGTGTGAATTTTCTGATGTCTTGTGAGGTCTTCATTTTTGGAGAAAGAGTTCCCACATTTATCACAGTCATAGGATTTGCCCTTTGAGTGAGTATGCTGATGTACTATGAGGGCAGACTTCTGGCAGAAGAACTTCCCACATCCCTTACATTCATAGGCTTTCTCTGTGGTACGAGTTTTCTGATGTTTTGTGAGTTCTCCATTCCTAGACAGAAAGTTCCACATTCATTAATGTGTAAGACTTTTAAGGCTTTTTGTTCCCCCACACTGGGCATATTTTCCAAGTACCTCTGAGGACTGATTTCTAGAGATGCTCCCATATTTATTGGTTCCATAGGGTTTCTCCACTGTGAACATTCTCTGACCTGCACTGTAGTTTAACACTTAGTAAGGTGAATCTGCATCTGCATTCTATTCACAGGGTCTCTCAATTGCCTGCTTTCTGTTTTGTGTAATAAAGACTCCCTTTATTATTTAATTCAGAAGAGTAAAAAGACTACTTCAAAGTTTCATTTTCCTGATCCTGAACAAGGTCTCTATGAAAAGGGGCATTCCCATTTGGATTATATTCCTCGGGATTTGCTCTGCAGTGTTAGTTTTCTCATGTTTAGTATTAACTAGTGTCCTCCCATTTCCAGTAACTCCTTCAAGACTCTTGCTTACAAATCTTTAATCTTAAACATTAATTCTTGAACTTGCCTTGAATTTCCAGCTTGGCTTTCCCGGTATCTTGATTCTAGATCACGAATACTCCATAGGTCTTCTACAAGGGAATCAAAAATTTAAAACTTTATAAATATTAACACATTAATATTGTCATAGCATTGATTCTTAGGTTTCAGGCCAATTTCTCATAATGAAAGAACCTCAAATGCAAATTTCCTCTAGCCCATTGTTTT
>NW_016881388.1:0-939 GCF_001698545.2 Rhinopithecus bieti | reverse complement strand
TTCTCTTTTGTTATTACCGGAGGGTATTACCTTTTCACCATGGACCGCAAATGGCTCCCAAATATCATTTTGCAGATTCCACGAAAAGAGTGTTAGGAAACTGCTTCCTGAGGAATAAGTTGTAACCCTGTGAGATAAGTGCACAGATCACAAAGAACTTTCTCAGGAAGCTTCTTTCACGTTTTGAACTGATGACATTTCCTTTATCAGGATAGGCCTCTATGCGATCCAAAGTAGCCCTTCTCACTTTCCTCAAACACAGTGTTAATGGACTGCTCCATGAAACATAAGTCTAACTCTGTTGGATGAATTCACACATCACCAAGAAGTTTCTAAGAAAGCTTCTTTTTCTTTTTAGTTTTCATGTGAGGATATTACCTTTGTCACCGTACACTTCTTTGCTCCAAGTGTATCCCATTGTACATTTCAAGAAAAATGTGTTAGGAAACTGATCACTGAACAGAAACGTGTAACTCTGTGCTGCATTCACACATTGCAATGCAGTTTCTCAGAAGTCTTCTTTCCAGTTTTTATCTGAGGATATTTGCTTTTTCACCATAGCCCTCAATATGCTCCCAAATATCACTTTGCAGAATCCACGAACACATTGTTATCAAACTGTTCCAAGAAGGGAAGGGTGGAACTCTGTGTGATGAAGTCACACATCAGAAAGCAATCTCTCAGAAAGCTTCTCTGTAGTTATTATCTGAGGATATTTCTTTTTTCACCATGGGCCCCAATGGGCTTCCAAATATCGCAATGAAGATTATTCGTAAAGAGTTTTACCAAATTACTTCCTGAGGACAAAGTTGTAACTCTGTGAGAGGAATTCAAAGATTACAAAGAAGTGTTTCAGAAAGCTTCTTTCACGTTTTGAACTGATGATATTTCCATTATCAGCGTAGTCCTCAATGCGATCCCATGTAGGCCTTCTCAGGT
>NW_016881387.1:0-571 GCF_001698545.2 Rhinopithecus bieti | reverse complement strand
ACATATACACACACCCATACACACATACCCACACACACACATATACACACACCCATACACACATACACACCCACACACACACATATACACACACCCATACACACATACACACCCACACACACACATATACACACACCCATACACACATACACACACACACACACACATACACACACACCCACACACACACATATACACACACCCATACACACATACACACCCACACACACACATATACACACACCCATACACACATACACACCCACACACACACATATACACACACCCATACACACATACACACCCACACACACACACATACACACACCCATACACACATACACACCCACACACACACACATACACACACCCATACACACATACACACCCACACACACACACACACACCCATACACACATACACACCCCCCCACACACACATACACACACCCATACACACATACACACCCACACACACACACATACACACACCCATACACACACACCCACACACACACACACACACCCATACACACATACACACCCACACACACACACACACACCCATACA
>NW_016881386.1:0-329 GCF_001698545.2 Rhinopithecus bieti | reverse complement strand
CTCTGGAATGGGGTCTTGTGACTTCCATTCAAACACGATAGGTTAGATCATTTCTTCATGGACAGTTTTACATGAAAATGTGGAAAACATTACAATACCGTCTCTAGGTTTTGTGACTATCTTTAGAAAAAAGAGCTTCTGGTTTCAAGGACCCACCTTTGGGAAGAGGGTTTCTGGTCTCTGTGTTTAGCCCCCGGGGCTGAATGAGGCTGAGAGACAGGAGGACCAAGAATGTCAGAGAAAATCTTCACCTGAAACTACTTCTGAAGCCCTCATTTTGGGATATTGGGCCCTGAGCTCCAACGCTAGAAATCAGCTACATGGGCAAG
>NW_016881385.1:0-491 GCF_001698545.2 Rhinopithecus bieti | reverse complement strand
CTGGAAATCTGCAATGAAATACTTGTGAACGCAATGAAGCTTGCGGTGACCAAGAAATATTCTCAGATGAAAACTAGAAAGAAGCTTTGTTAGAAACCTCTTGGTGATGTGTGACTTCATCTCACAGAGTTACACTTATGTTTCCTGCAGCACTCCATTATCACTCTTTTTGAGGAACCTGAGAGGACTTCTTTGGATCGCATTGAGGCCTACGCTGATAAAGGAAATATCATCCGTTCAAAACGTGAAAGAAGCTTTCTGAGAAACTACTTTGTGATCTGTGAATTCCTCTCACAGCATTACAGCTGAGTTCTCAGGAAGCTGTTTGCTCACACTCTTTTCGTGGAATCTGCAAATTGAGATTTGGGAACCCTTAGGGGCCCATGGTGAAACAGGAAATATCCTCAGGTAATAACTACAGAGAAGCTTACTGAGATATTGCTTTCTCTTGTGTGACTTCATCACACAGAGTTCCACCCTTCCCGTCCTGG
>NW_016881384.1:0-818 GCF_001698545.2 Rhinopithecus bieti | reverse complement strand
TCCCATCCTGTTCCGTATTTTCAGCCATATTGGATTAGGATCTGTACCTTGTCTAGCTGGGTCTGGTCCCCTTCACAGAACATCTCCCTCAGGCAGCCCGAACTAGCTCGTCAGTCATTGGCTTTTGTAGAGCAGACCAAAGTCCTGCGAGCCATAGGGTCTCAAAGGCTAGGAATTGTCCAGTTCCATCTGATATCCAGGAGGGAAATACAGCCCATGGGGTGTGGAACTGGGAAGATGGCACAGAGGACTGATGTCTCTGAGAGGGACCCGCAGCAACCCTGCTAACAAGTAATACCTAACATTCATTCAGCCCTTCCAGACACCAGGTGCTGTGCTAAGTATTTCACATGTGTTTGGCCATTTAATCCTAACAATAACTCACCTCTTAGATGAGAAAACTGAGGCCCAAACAGTTGAAACTCCCAGCCAGTAAGTAGCAGAGCCAGGCTTCAGATCCAGTTAATCTGCTTTCAATGTCCATGCTCTATCTTAGCAACTACACCATTGTGACTAAACATGAAATATAAAAATATAACTACCCAGGACCAGCTGCCCTGATGGCAACATGTGAGTCAGGCTCTCTCTAATCTGTGACAGCATAAAAATTATTCATCAAAGGTAAAACCTAAATTTAAGAGATGGATCAAAATACTGTGAGTTCATCACTGATTCGTTTCTTCATGATTTTCTCTCTAATAGGGAATCAAGTCTTAGTCTAGGCTCCTTGAGTGATGGCGGTTCAGTACCTCCTCAAAACCTCCTATGGGTCAGTAACAGCTCTTGTTTAAATTCAGATAGATAGCACCATCTCTCCT